>NW_010165521.1:18246-60845 GCF_000695765.1 Mesitornis unicolor | reverse complement strand
TCTTGCTTTTTTCACGCCCCCCCCCCCCCCCCCCCCATTTTAAGTATTGTTTGTCCCAGCCCAGAAGGACCTGCCTCTGCCCATCCCAGCCCTGGCTGTGGGATGGTAGTGAGGTGGGGGTCGGTTTTTTCTTCCAAGTAACAAGTGATAGGACAAGAAGAAATGGCCTCAAGTTGCACCAAGGGAGGTTTAGATGAAGTATTAGCAAAAATTTCTTCACCAGAAGGGTTGTCAAGCATTGGAACAGGCTGCCCGGAGAAATGTTGGTCATCATCCCTGGAGGTATTTAAAAGATGCGTAGATGCGGTGTTTAGTGGCATGGTTTACTGGTGAACTTGGCAATGCTAGGTTAATGGTTGGACTCAATGATCTTAAAGGTCTTTTCCAACCTAAATGATTCAATGCAGCATGGGGAAGAGGTGGTTTCAGGACAGGGGCTGTCACAGGGCAGCAGCAAACGTGGTTCCCACGGCTTGTGGTGCTCTGCAAAGGTTCATGTCTATGATGTTGACAATCTGTAAAACTCAAAGTCCTTGAGCCAAGCAAACTGATAAGCAGGGAACATGGCAAGACAAAATAAGAAAGAAGGAGTAGTGATTAAAGAGGTGGAAGGGCTGCTTTCATAATGAGGGTGTCACAAGGAAGGAAAGAGGTTTCGGTCTGGGAAAGGCCATTTCTTAGCTCACTGGAGGGCAGATAGCAAAAGAATGGTCTCTTCTTTTAGGGCAGGAGCCTTGGAAGGGGTTCTATAAGGACCTGATGGGCAGCAGGTAAGAGCAGGCACCTTCACAGGCATCTGAAGGTGGCTGTTGGTTGAGCTCAGTGACAATTCAGCTCTGCTGACACGTGCGTAGGGCAGGATCCGGCACTCACTGGGTCTGGCAGCAGATGAACAGCTGACATTTAAATACTAATTCAGGGTTCTCTAAGCCATAGACTTCATTTCTCCTGTCAGAGGTAATTGCTAAATGAGTTGGCAATTTTTAATTTCGTAGCACCAAGAAGCATTTTGTACAATACTCAGTCCAATATCTTTCAAGACACTTCTGTTTGTTGTTTGTATGTTGCTGTCAGATCACCTCTTCTTTGTGAAAGGAGGTCCATACTTCTTGTTTCAGGTTTCGCTATTTTCTCTATTTTGCATCAGAGGAAGTCAACCAGGAGAAAAATGTTGCAGTGACTTAATGGAGATCATGCACGTAGATTTTACCGGGATTGGAGAAGGTGACTGCATTGTGCTTGGTCAAGCAGGACAGTTCCTGGCACTGCCAGAGTCCCTTATGGTACCCAGCTCTTGTGGAGGCGGCCCATTCACTATTTTGCCTGTATTCAATAAACCTTTGTTAATACTGTCCAAATAAATTCAGGCAGCTTTGGATGCAACATAATATTAGATAGATACAGAGCATTCCCTTTTTCATCAGTGAATCTGAGAGCTCTCTGTTATGATTTCAGAAAATTAAAGCATCACAGTATTTCTGAATTATACCTGGAGGAATTATTTCCCATAAGCTGAGGGAGCAGAAAGATGGATGTCCCTTACCCATGCTAGCGTGGGGATAATGGAACCAGTGACTCGACGGCTGGGGCTGCCACAAGAGTCTCCTTGTTCTCCTGTCCACCGACTTTCGGATGGCGACTGACCCTGGGTAGCAGCCACCCTCTGATACACTCTGAGATATGCAGAGCACACTCGAGAGCACCAGCCAAACCCTGGAAAAGGGATCTGGAGAGAAAGAGGGGAGACTAACAAAATGGTAGGAGCTGCTGTGTTTTGTGAGTTGTTTTAAATAAAGAATCCATTTTAATCCTACTGGCCTCTTGCCTGCTTGCTTCATTCAAAATAAAACATGCTCTCCAGAAAATGGTTTCACATAGCCCAGCCAAGTTTCTGGTAGAGCACAGACCCCAGACATCCATAATTCATGAGCAAGGAAGGGTGTGGATATTTTGTGGGAACTGGACCCTCTGTGAACAAGATCATTTTAATTTGCTGATTATGTTGTGTAAACAATATGCTTTTAGGATTCAGACGAACAGAACTGTGCATCTAGCAAAGTCAAACTGTTGACTAATTAAATTAACCTGAAACCTTCAAGTTAACAATAAAATATTAAGAGGAAGAGTATGTTGTCCTTAGAATTTACCAAGTTTTGATTTCTCTATGTATTTTCTGTCTGTTGAACAACCTAAATGCTGTTCAGCTTGCAAAATACTTGCACTTTTCGTTATTGTAGCTTAGATTTGCAATGCTGTGGCAAAGTTTGAGTGAAACCATTCAGTTTACGTTTGAGAAATGACAGTAAGTAAATTGAAATGTCTTGCCAATTTATGCTTAATGGGATGGTATAGTGTAAAGGACATGGTGGATAGCCATTGGTTTTCCTCATGCTCATAGTTTTTGATCCCAGATGCTAAAACTTTATCTCTAAGATACATAAATGATGCATAAAATCCCTATCATCTATATAATATGGTAGATATTTTATAGTACATAGCTGGTTCTCAACATGATAACTAATTACCAAGTATAGTTATCAAGTGCACTGCATTTACACCTTCAAAGCTCTAGGTGCTGGATCCATAAAAGTATTTGAATATGAAGTTTTTAGCCTAGGCATTTAAATCTCAAACTGTCATTCCCAAAGCCCATTTCTCAGCTCTCACCTAAACCTAAAGATGGCGATGGCATCTGACCACTGAAACTCTGTCCTTCACATCTCTCCTGCCATCTTCTGACATGTGTAACCAAAGGAGGGGATGCCTCCCCGAAATCTTTTCCCCAAGATGTGGAAGGCCATATCCTGGTCGCAGTGATGTGTCCTCACAGAGCTCACCCCACAGGTTCAGCCCCAGACTACACAACCTGGGGGCTCGGTCATCGCAGCAATACCAGGACCATGCAGGTGACTTGGTAAACTTCGGTGACTGCCACTCCATGAATCCAAAGCTGACATAGCTGAGAGGCAGCAATCTCCTATGACGTTTCAGAGGCAAAATATCTGTACATCCCATTTTGTTAATATCCATATAATGACTGATAAGAAATAAAAATAGGAGTAGCTTCATTTTTTACTTCAGAGTATCTCCTATTCTTCTCCAAATAGAGCCAGATTCAAATAGAGCCAAATTTTTCTACAGAGGCAATTGTGTCAGGCATTTGGGAAGACCCTTAGATTGCTCTAGCTGTGTACCAAGCACATGGATTTACACTGAGGAATGCTGATGCCTCTCCTGAAAATGCCTTATTGAATGTGAATGCAAAGCCCACTGGCTGGCTCACGTCCACAGGCAGTATTTGGCTATAAACAAATCATCCACTTTCTTGTACAAGAAATTCTGACAGACTGTCAGGTTTGCCGATGGAGAGATTGTCAGAGCAGCACTTAAACCCCAGCGTATGGTTTCACGGTCATTTTGCACCAGCCTAAGCTGCTGAGCTGCCTGGTCGGTGACGGCAGGTGCTGGCAGAGGGGTGGTCCTGAGAGTGGAGACCTAGGGTGCAACTCCCCCTCTGACAGCAGCATCTCCTTCTGCTGAGTTAAGGGTACTGTGATCCGCCATCCTTAGGATTCAATACTTTCCAGAAACTCTATCCAGACAGAGAGAGAAATCAGCCGCCCCACCTCATGGAAAGGTATGAAACGGAGCAACAGACTTGATCCATTCTTGGGTCTTGATAGAAACCAACCATGACAGAAGCCAAAAATGCTTTGGGCACCACCAAGTTCATTGTGAATAAGCATGGTGCATGGATAACTGGGATGAAAAGACACCATGACAGGCTGTAGATTTGGTTGGGCCTCTACATGTTTGTCTTCCCTTCCTTGGGGATACTGGGAAGATTTAGTAGCACTGATTGTTACCCTAAAAATCCTAAGGACAGTGGGAGGAGCAAAGCCATGGGAGGTGACATCTCCTTAGCTGCAGAGGAGGCTACCATCAAACCAAGATCTCATTCTCCAGTCGCTTCCTTGTGCACACTCATGGCTGCAGGGACCCTACTTCCTATAGCAAGTGATTTATTCTTTTCCCATGGTACTGGAGGGTTCCCTTCCTCTTTGGTGGCAGGACATATGGTGAGCAGTAAAAGCTACCTGAACAAAGAGAATTAGAACAGTCAGAAAAACATATTTACAATGGCACCCTCCCAGGGTCAGCATTTTTAGAGATAGATATGCAGAAAGAGAATTAAACAAGGGCAAACTCAGCCATGTATGAAAGGCGGATTATTTATACAACAGGCATTAGGAGCTCTGTGGCTGGGAGTTAAGGAGATTACAACCACATGAGAAGGCTAACCTACTCCTGTAAGAGCCAGCAGCCATTTATTCAAACAGAATAAGAAAATTAGCTTCAGCTCTCTCCAGTCTGAAGCCATTGTATTCACCAGCAACATCCTGAGTAAGATAAACTGAAACAAAAAAGAAAGCAAGGGGGAAAAAAAGGCCTATACCTTACACAGACACAGACATCGAGCCGGGGTAGAAATGGTGATTTAAATCATGTCTGCGGTGCCTTATTACACACTGGCTAATGGGGAAACAAGGAGAGAGAGAGAGAAATAAGATGCCCAATTCATTGGCACAGCTGCAGGGAAAGGACTCCCCCCACCTGAGGGAACGGGAAATTCATTTTTAAGACTGCTTTGGGGATCATTCAGCTAGTTTTAACCCCAGTCCTTTGGGTATTTAAACCACTCCTAGAATGGACATTAAACCTTATATGGAAAAGATAAATCTCAAGTTTTCAGGTGGTAGACAAGAAGTGTCTGAATTTTCACAAGATAGGGATATACGTTGTACCTGGAAATATGTGTATGCTGGCACCAACACTATATACTCCTGCACAAACGGAGGAGTTGTATGTAGTGACCTACTTTGCATTCAGAAGTGTGAAATTTCCAGCTTGCCTCAACAAGAGCATGCTCTGTAAGTGTATTGCGGAGATTTGGGACCAAGAGCTGTGCATAGTATGATGTACAGGGTCATAAGTAGAAATTTGGCTCTCAACTCTTGCAGCTTAGCCTTACCTAGAGCTGACTTGGCCCTCATGAAACTCAGGATGTTGTGAGCATCCCGGCCCCCCACTGGCACTTGATAATTTGTGTTCTGTGTAGGTGGGGGTGTCGAGGCAGGGGGTGAAGGCTTGGCCAGAAACACATATAGGAGGGAGCTGGGATGCCTGGATCTGACAGCTTGCTTCAAAAATTTGCTTCAGTCTTGGCTTCTCCACCTCCCACTTTTATAGCTCAAATCCCCAAAGTCCCTGCTCCATATTTACTCCTTCCTTGGCAAAACCATGATCAAACTAGTGGAAGTTTTAACTGAGGAGAAGCAAATTTATACCCTGGTCCTTGGTCACCTGAGGATATATGTGTGCTGGTGCGAGGCAGGGGACGAGTTGGAAGGGGAAAAGGGGACAAAAGGATCATTCACAGTTACTTCCAGCCCTGATCCCACACTCCCAGTGGTACAAGGACCAGTCCAGCCAGCAGCCTCCATGCCACTACAGGCACAGCCCTGCAGACTGCTCTGTGGCCAGCAACCTGGGTGGTTTGACCAAGAGGGTGGACATGCACTCGGTGCCAAGGTCTACACATCTGGTACCAGTCCCCTCCATCATCATGCCAAGCATGTGGTTCTGAAGGCAGTCACCTTCCCAAAGCCACTTCTCAACCTTTTGCTGCCCCATGGCACCACATACCTATCCCAGCCTTCAAACAGCCAGGCTGCCATGAGGTGGCCTATGTCACCTTGCAGCTGCTGGGGACAGACAGGCAGTCTGGTTCTGCCCACTGGTCACCTCCCACACCTCAAGTGGCTCCAGCAGCACTGACTGTCCAGGGCTAATCCCAACTTAAAAACCCCACAGTGAGCCCTGTGGCACAGCGGGCATGCCCTCTATCACCTGAAATTGGAAGGAGAAGCAAAGAAACTCTCATCTGTCTGAGTTTAAGTACAAGCCACATTTCCTCAGGTAGAGCATGGTCAGTGAAGCAAAAAGGAGCCATTTAAAAGCTGAAATGCTGCATGCCACTGAAATCTGTGCTTTTTCAGCCTGGCAGCCAAGAGTTTCTAAGAACTGTGTAAAAAGTGGTGTAGCAAAGCAAGTTCATACGTGCTGCGCAGCCATCTACGCATGTGACATTTCTGAAGAGGTTTACACATCTGCTGGAAAATGTTTGGGGATCTGCAGATTGCAACGAACTAAATGAACTCTCAGCCTTCGTTAGCATGAGGTTGGGCTGCTCAGGGCCGGGTATAAGAAGTGCTTTGTGCATTGAGGCGTGCTTGGGCCAGTTGACAGATCCCAGTATTTGCAGTATCGTGGCAACCAGTGTATCACTTGCATCAACCTGTACGGCACTCTGCCGGGTCCCAATGCACAAACCTCACACAAATATTTCAACATGTTTGGAGCCAAACTCTAGTCAATATATGAAGTCATTTCACCACAGCTTTTAGCCAATAGGAAAAAAATTTCTGCAAACTTATTTTTGGAGGTTAAAAATAGCATTTGTGTCTGTGTGTGTGTGCGTGCAAGGTTAGTAGAAACAGAAATGAGAAAGACAGAAGAGAGGGTATGCGCTGCTAGCATTTCTGAGCTGCCTGGAGCTGGTTCCCACCAGGTAGAGAGGGTACGTTTACTTTTCTTTGGACAAGCACCCTTTGTTTGGTGGGACTGGATCAGGGATGGAGAGCAGAAGGTTTGTCCTGCCAGCCCCACAGCTGCACCCTTCTTCTGTCAATTGGCAAGAAGCATAAGCTCACATCCCGCTTCCTAGGGATGGGCCACCATGGAGATGTATGGAGGTGGTGGGGGCGGTAGTGGCGGGGTGTCACCACGTGCAGCAGTTGCTTGTGCTCCCTGGAGCAAGAGAAGCAGATGCCTCTGCCTTGCCCCTGCCCACTCACGGGGTGCCCCTGTGCCCTAACCCTATCCATTGCACCCAGGGGCAGCCAGGACAGGACTGTGGCTCCATCAGCAGCAAACATCTTCAGTGGGAATAGCACAGAGGCCTCCAGGCAATAAATTTCCTGAAGGAAGATTACACATTTTGGCAGCCCACTTTTTGATGTTGCACCTCCCTTGCAGCACTCTGCTTTCACTTATGGTGTGCAGCGAGTGATGGGGGTTTTCATATAACATTTGTGTGCTTGGTTTTGGAGTTGTGCAGTGCCAGATGCTGCCCAAGGGCCCTCACATCTGGTGGAGGTATAGCGGCGAGGTCTGCAGGGGCTGTTCTCCTGCAGATGTACTGAAGCTCTTGCAGGGTGCAAAATGGCTTTCAAGGACAAGATTGTTTTATGAGCCACCTCTTGATCCCATCTGTAATCCCCTATCCCTTAGTACGGCGACTGCTCTGCTTCCTCATGGCTAAAATAATACTGGGGTAATATTGCTGTGCTTATTCCTGCCTTTAATGTGATGGCTGTCTGCGCGTGTGATTGCATCCCAAAGAGTTTCTCTGATCTCAGAGGTCTGCAAATGTTTAAGTTAACAATGAAAATAAAATACTTTCCTTATCAAAAGCTTGCCTTTCTCATGAACTGTGCCGGTGCATCAGAGGGAGACATGGAAATCCTCACTTTCTCTGGTTTCTGTCTGGTCTTCACCCCGCTCCTTCTGCCAGGCCCCCTTTCCCCTGCTCTCCCATTCCTCAGCTGCTTGTTCTCACTTCAGCCTGTCGCCTCTGCTCTGGCCTCATGCTTCCTTCTCAGGGAAGGAGGAAGGCATGGGGAGAAAGATGCCCTGGCCCCTGCACTGAGCCATTCCGCAGTCAGCCTACACTGTACCACAACTGTGCCAGCCCTTCAACCAACTGCTCATAGGTTTTCTCCAAACCTGCGAGCAGTAGCACTGTCAAAATTTGGCTACAGGATAGGTGCTAGAGGGAAAGAACAACATCCTGATACTGTCCTTCCCTGTCACCAGGGCAAGTTGCAACCTCCTGGAGAGCAGCTGCAAGATATAGCTCAGGAGAAAAAACTCTGGAAAGCTTCTCCTTTCTCAGCTCCTTTATAATTCTGAGGAACCTCCAGAACAGGGCAAAGATCCTCTTTCAACGAGAGAGTAGTGTGTTGGCATGGACCACTTCTGCACAGACAGACTGAGGAGCTGGTTTTGTCTCTCTCCCCCTAGTTCTTGGCCATGCGTTAACGTACTAGCTTCCTTCCACCTTTCTCCCAAGTGGATATGTTACATGAGATTTACTGTCTCTTTTTAGTTATGCACTGAGGCTCTCTTTTCCTGAGGAATTTCTAAGGAAATTTGAGGTAATACTAGTGAATTCCCTTAACACATTCTTCTCTTTCACGTGGAAATTCTTGGTGTTTCAGGCAGGTCAAGGTTTCTGAGGTTTGCTTCCTCCTAATGATCTATTTCTGGCTTTGTCAGAGATCCCGAGGCCTCCTTCCCTCCCTTACAGCGGCAACGTGGGTAGCTAATCTTTGGGGAAATACCTATCATACTTTTTCAGTTCCTTGTGCTATTAAGTTGGTTTAGTCTCTCTGGCTGTCAATACCACAACCTTAGTCTTGCTGTTGAGTCCATCTAGATGGCAAGCGTAGTGCTGCTACTCCTTTGCTGCGCCAATATCTTTCAAAACTTCCTCAAATATTTCCTTTTTGCTGTAGGCTGTCAGCAGTAGAAGAAATCTCTAAGTGTTTCTGCTCATTCAAAGCTCTTGGAAGGCCATGAGACACCTGAGCAAGACCAGGTAGGTTCTGAAGAAACTGTGTATGTGCCTCCTAAAGGGGAAGGACCATGTCTTCTTGGGGCTTGGTTCATATTTGGAATTTCTCTAAATTCCACTCACATGAAACTTATAACTCAGAGCTCATTATTTCTTTAATCAGACACTAAAGTCCCTGTTTATTTAAAGCTCTGCAAAGATAATCAGAGCTAATCATCACATGGAATCCAAATAAAGGCATTCCTCCCTTAAGAGTAGGAACTGAACTTAGCCAAGTGAACTCAGCTGGACTAAGATGAGTCTTCTGTACTTGTTGTGATTGTTTTTCTGTCACTAAAGGGATAATGGGAGGAGATACTCTCTTTTACACAGCAATAATTGGGATTGCAAGGGAATAAACCATGAGGAAGAAGTCTGAGTCATTTGTCTCAGCAAGGGGAGTGGATTATTTCTGGTGAAGATGAGGCATTCCTTCTGTTCTTTAAGAAGGGAAATAAAAACATTTATATTATCGATAAAAACCATAGTCACTCCCTCCAGTTATACCCTACCCCCAGATGCATCTCTTTGGGCTCAACCTGTGCATATTTCCATTCTTTAACAGAAATGAGGAATCTCTGCAGCAGCTCTCCCACTTATACATAAGTAAAGATGGGAAAAACCTGACTGATTTGTTCCTTCAGAGATACACAGAGAGAAAGCTCTGCTTGTGTAAGTGAAATTGGAGAGAGAAATTTAAACACCCATAGGGAATGCTGTTCTCTTCACAAATACTGCTGTTGCTCATGATGCTGCAGTATTGTCATGGAAGTGGTAGCTTTTCAGGTGCGGCACTAGAAAGATGAAGTATGTATTTCTTAGTAGGTGGAAAAGTTTCCTGGCTGAGATCTGGATCAAAGGCAGAAAGGGCTTTGGTGTATAATCTTAGTCTTTGTGTTGATAACCTTGAGAGCCTGACTCTCAAGAGCTTTGTGTATGCACCATGAGCAGGGCATGGGGAATATTGCTGCTGCCACTCAATGAAGCTAGAAGTACCCTCACTGACTCAAAAGACAGAAAAGACTGTATCTTCCAAAATTCCCTGAATTTCAGAGGCTGCAATGTCATATGGGTGTTCATTCTTTAAACCTTTTAGATATAAAAGTGGCAAAAGACACCTACCCAAACCCTCTAGGGCTAGTATTCAGTTGAACAAATGTTGACTTACCCCTATTTTATTCATTCATATCAGAGCTTGTCAACTGTATTCCCTTTACAGTCAGTGAAGTGAAAGAGTATATTTTACCTCAAAATATAATTTATCCTAAAGCACATATGTAACATAGGTCAAGTAACTCATACTCTATCCATTTCTTTCTACTTACTGCAAAGCGAAACTGAAGCTAAATCTACATCAGACATCACTTGGAGCAGTAGAAGCAACTCTGTTAGTGCAAAGCAGCTAGTGGACCTGACATTCACATCTGGGGCTTCTATTTTGGACTAGCTCTGGTCTGCTCCTGTGGCCTGAATGCCCATTAGCAGTTGAAGCACATTTGATGGTCCTGTGGAGATCACTTCCTGGCTTAGCTTTCATCCAAAAGGAATCCAGTGTGCACACTCTGAGAAGTCTCCACAATGCAAACAAAGCGTGAAACATGATGGCAATAAGGAGATTCACTTCAGAAGTACTATCCAGATCCAGCTTGAAACACTGACGTAGCTGCACCCTCAAGTTCTTACCAGTTGGTCCAGCAGTCAGCAAAGCAGACATTTACAATTAGGTGACATGAGTTTCATCCTACTTGTCTCTAACACATTATAAAATATCTCACGTGACTCCTCACAGAAATCAGTGACCAACTAGCAAACCAGCGTCCCTGTAAAAATTTCATCTCCAGGACCGAGAACCTCTCCTTTAGATTTTCTGAAAAGCAGAACCTGACAATATCCTCTGAAAGGCAGTGCCCCTGCAATATTTTGTTTTGGAGGGAGAGAGTCATGAAGAAAACAGGATTTTCTCCAGAGCTTTGCATCTCCAGCTCCCCTTCACTTCATATAGATTAATGTGCAACCAGCCTGAACGCCCTGATCCCAGCAATGCAAAAGGGAATAGTAGCAATGTGTGCCTTTGTAAAGACCAGTAAATGTATCTTGCACATCTAGTAGATTACCTAAAGTTCATATTTTCATAGACAGTTTGCACTACTGCTCATATGTGGAGTTTACTCATCTGGTAGGCTCAAAGGACCCGAAAGCAAGAAGAGAGGTCTCCCAACTAGGCATGCATGTTCTGAAATATCAGTGAGCCTAACACTATATGCAGAGGAAAGACAGTCCATTTACAACTCAGTTCCTATGTAAATTTTGGGATGTATGTCTCTTTTTATGTCAAGCACTTGGATTCATTCTCCATATATTTACTTTTCCAATTTAACACTATTGCAGTACTGCGTATGGCATATACATGGAACAGCACAATGCACAGATGGCTGAGCTTTTTCCTCCTTTAATGGGACGTGAGCAGCAAGTAAGCTATACAAGCTGCTCATGCCATTACATATTGCCTATGCTATCAATGTATATATGGAGTATACCATCATCTCACCACCCAGCAACAGCCTGGCACACGATTACTGCCTGATTCTTACTGCATCTTTATAGGAAGCCTGTCTATAAAGATCGTTTCCCACTATGCTTTGCTCATGCTATTGCAAAGCTGGCCCTTAAAATTTGACACTGAGGTGCAGCTGTAGTCCTAAAGTGACCATTTTGGTTTTGGCTGCTGTCATTTCTCCTTTTTTTTCCAACCAGCTGGTAAGTACACTTAATACATGCTGTGTTTCTCCTAGCTCTTTTCCTTTGTTATTTCTTGGAAGTCAGCACTTTTGTACAGAGGCAATGTGTCTGCATCCTTTGCATAGAGTACCAGTGGGTCACCACACAAGAAATGACAGGTATCTTCTTCATGAAAGAGGCCCATGGAGATCATACTGAGAGAGCTTGTGCTTCCAAGATGCTCTTGGCTGCCTGAACCACCACAGCTGCACTGGCACAAGGGAATTAGCTATTTAAAGAATACAGTCAGCTTCTGCTTTGCTTGCTGGCCAACTAGAAGTGGGTAGATATACCTCTAACTTGAAATATCTTCAACACCTCCCCAATTATTTCTCAGGAAGCTGTTCAGTGGGGAGTCCTGAGACAGCTGCAGATGCACGCTGTGCAGGGATGCAGTGTAGGCGATGCTCCTGGCTGCCAAGGTGACTCCTGGCAGGCACCTCTCTACCTTTTTAATCCCTCTTTCTTTAAATGCCAGTCCTGAGGGTAGCCTGGTTCTCAGGAGCACAGGAGGTTTTTCAGGAGTGCAGCCTTCCAGAGCACAAAGGCTCTCTGTTGCTTCAACAGGAGGAGGACTTGTGAAGAAAAGGCAGGAGGGGGTGGAACTAGATGATCTTTAAGGTGTCTTCCAACCCAAACCATGCCATGACTCTGTGAAACAGGATGCTGGGGGGCCTCAGCAAATTTTCTTTCCTGAAGGGTCTCCCTCCACTTGCAGTTTTTTCCCAGTGTCAGGGTACTCCCTGTCTCTCTTGGCCACCCTCTGGAGAAATGCTGAGCATCTGCTCTTCCCATTAACTTCAGAGGGAGTTGCAGGTACTCAACACCTCTCAGCAGTGACTCATGGACATCCACCAGTGCTGAGGGCACTTAGCGCCTCACAGCTGGTGCGTAGAGGATCAGGCCTTGGGAGGGGCTCCGGGGAAGTCCATGACAAGCTGTAGGACACGTGTACTTCTGTGAAAGAAACTCAAATTGGACTTTTCCAAAAAACACATATGAAACTGAGGCTCCAGGGATGCTGAAGTATTAAGGAGCCTGTAGTACTTGCTTGAAATTCACACCATCCTGTTGACGCAAAAAGGTCTCCCGCGTACAAATTTTAAGAGACCTGACTGTGCTCTTCAGAAGGAGAAAGCACACAATACCATAAGTAAACACATAAATCAGTCGGAGAACCTCGAGATTAAGGATTAGGTTCATAAAGCTTTATGTCCCATATATGGAAAGTGCCAAAAGTTGCTCTTAATGACTTTGGAAAAGGTATGCGCTTTTTCTGTAGTCCTAGCTCTCTTTCCCCTTGTTAGCAAAGGGTTTCATTCTACACTTGAAAAACTCATAAGCCAAAAAAAGGGGGAAAAAAAGGTGAGTGGAATTTAACAAAAAAAACCAGTAAGTCATTCGTGGTTCAAGTGCTCAGCCTAAGCTATATTTATTCAGTTGACATTTTTTCCAAAAAGACCAATGCGTAAATTAATGCACACATGGGCAGGTCTGAATTACACCCTGGCCATTTATAGTATGCAAGGTTTTATGTGACTTTTTACTCTCATGTTCAATAAAACAATAAGTAGTTATGCAGCAGCCAGAGGAGCCAGTGATTCATTTACTTCCACAGGATGCCAAGAACCTTCGTAAGGAAATACACTCACCAATATGTAATGAAAACCTTTTGTACTTTCTGGGGTGCTTCGAGGATTAATAGACTTTCCAAAGACAAGAGATGAATGAGATACAGTAGCGAGCGCCGCAGAGGCCAGGTTTGGCACAGAGGTGACCACATGCAACTCAGCCTTCTCCACATCTTCACAGCGAGCGTGCTTTGCTCACACCATGGTAAATACAACCAAATGCCACTTGTCACCAGATGATGCATCCTGCACAGGCTGTTTGATCCTGCTCCTTCAGCTGATTTTGTTAATGTTGGAGGAACTGCAAAGTAAAAGAGCCTGAAAATCAACTCTGATATGTTTAATAAAGTGTGTGCTGCATGGTTGTCTTCCTTTCTGACAGACACAAAGTTTCCCATTTTAGTGAGTGGAGAAGAGGCAGTTGTATTCTGGGCTGAAATCAAGCGCACTTCTAGGCCACTAAATATTAAATTTTTCTCACTCCACAAAGAAAACAAGGAATCAACCTCACCAATGGGTAGTCAGGAAAAGAAGCAGACTGGTGATGATTGCTCAAGAAGAAGTGCTAGAGAGCTGTGCCACAGGATATATCCATGCTGAATGCACTTGCAGGGTAGCACACCGATCTCAACAGCAGTATATGAGAAACAGAAACATTACAAAGAAATGCAACATAAGCAGCCTTGGAATAGCAAACATAGCAAGAAAGACTAAGAAGGCTGAGTCTTCAACTAGAAAAAGATGTAGCTGAAGGTAGATATGATAGGCCAAAAAAACCCAAACAAACCAATGGAGAAATTATTATTTGCTTCTCCTCAAAAACAAAACCCAGGAGCTCTTCAATGAACTGACTGGACAGAATAAGATTTAAGCTAAACAAACCTTTTCACACAATTGTGTGGCTTGCTGCCGCAAGGATGTTGTGGCGACTGAACATATACATAGGTTAAAAACAGGATTAGAACAAATCCATGGAAGTCTATTGATTGCTACTCCACAATGACTGTCCAGATAGACATTCAAGGTCAAGTTGGATGGGACCCTGAGCAACCTGATCTAGTTCAAGATGTCCCTGCTGATTGCAGGGAGGCTGGTCTAGATGACCTTTAAAGGTCCTTTCCAACCCAAACCATTCAGATTCTATGATTCTGTGAAACCTGCAGATAAAGGTGTCCCTCAGCCACTGCTGGGAACTGCAGAGGTTTCATTTCTTATGATGCCATGAAGTGTCCTTTGCTGGCCATGGCCAGGTAAGATGTTCAGCACTGTGATGCACTGCAGCAGTTCTCTTAAGCAACAAATGCAGGGCAAGGGTGGAAAAATTGTCATGGCTGCATATTCTGACTGTTCTTTAGATTATAACAGCTGTGTAATTAACTGATACCAGTCAGACACTGAAATCTTCATAATTTATTTAGGGAGCCTGAAGGGAAGATGAGAATGGATCAGTGTAAAGATACAAGCTGGCTAGCCTCAAGAGCAAGAAAAGCAAACAGATTGCTGCCCATGGTAATCAAGAGTCAGAAGTGTCTCTACCCACTTACTCTCTGTGTCCGTATGTGGGCAACATTCATTTGTACCTGATGTGACTTTTCTGAGACCACAAAGGTACCTGGGTACAAGAGCCAGAGCTGAGCGATTCCTGTCCCTTAGCCCTGCACGCAGGACAGGACAGCTTTCCAGTCTGCTCCTTGCTTTCTTTCGTTTAGAAGTGCTCATTTCTAGTGGAATGAACCAGGATGTAGGAATCCTTTAATATTTTTGGACTCCATGTATTTCTAAATGGACCTGGAAAAATAAAGTAGCCTTCAGGTGACAAATCAAAGATTAACTTAGGTAACAAATCAAAACCAGTCACCTCCGATTATACATGCAATCAGCAACTTATTACACATTAAATCCTAGATGTCAGAAAGCAATTGTTGCTATCCAAGTGTGCTGCAACTCCCTTGGAGAGCTGAGTGATAAATCTGTATCTTTTGCAAGAGATGAAGCATTATTGTGCCCCAGAGATCGACTGGCTCTGCTCTCATGAAAGTCAAACAGGGAGCCAGTGACCCTGGAAAAAGTCTCATACTGGTCATTAACTAACAGCCAGTACCATACCTGTAAGACTTGTTTAATACTTTCTGATAAATGCTAATATATACGGCTATCAAATTCTCTGAAAGGCATCCAGAACTTGAATGGACTGTTTCCTGCAGAGACAGTCTGACTGGGATTTTCATTCATAGACCTTTGAGGTTATTCCAATACGTCTGACAGTGGTATACACACCAGAGCTTCATTCTTCCCTCTCCTACGCTGTGTATATCAGAAGTGACTTCCAGACACAAAGAATTCTCACCAAGGAAGTGTTGATATGTTGGTATGAAAAAACTTTTTTTGGTCAAAATTAGGTCTTTGTTTTTGCTCAGAGTTTTCACCTGTTTCATATTATTTCTAATGGAAAATGTGTTTGTTTAAAAATGTTTCTGCTTTTCATGCTTATGGAAAAATATTTTGAAATTAGAATTTTTTTAATAAGCCAAAAAATTAAAGAAAAATCTGTTTAAGAAACTGAACAATGTTCAAGATTCTTCCTCAAACTTTTGGCAAGGAATCTTGAAATTGACAAAAATATTAAATTATTTTCTTGTTGTTTTTTCAATTGACTTTTCAAGTTCTCTCAAGTCTGTAAGCTTGCTGAAGTAAAAAAAAAAAAGTTTTAATAGTTTTATGCAAATAGCATTGCAATTTACCCACATATTTTTGGATTTATACATGACTCACCTCTTATTTCACAGCATCATAGAAGTCCCCCTTGTCCTCATCGGTGATTTAGCAGTGTCAGAGGATGGGAGAGGCAAATGGGCTCACATCATGCAAGCCGTGTTTGGCCTTTTTGTGATAGAGGATAGACCAAAGCTGACAGTTTTACTGTTGAAAGGATTGCGAGAGCCGCTGGGCAAAACTTTAGATGATACTAGGAAGCTGGTTGCATTGGTGTTGAAATGCAGTCCTTAGGAGATTTCAGCATAACTTAGATTCTCTAAGTGGCAAATGGTGTCCTATGGATTTAGCACAAACTTTGTATCCATGCTATTTGAGAGTATTTATGAGGCTTTGCCCCGTGGTATGGAGGCCATTGATTCTGAGATCTTCCTTGAAATGCCACGTCATTCACAACAAGGCAAATATTTTTTTCTTTCTCTTAATGCTGTGGTCAAGGTCTTTTGGTACGGTCTTATAGCATAACAGATCCATCTTATTTTAGTTACTCTCATGTTAGTGCAAGTCACAGAACTGAATAATTCAGGCTGGAAAGGACCTCAGCAGGTCACTTAGTCCAACCTCCCACTCAAACCTTGGTCAACACTGAATTCAGACCTGGTTGCTCAGAGCTTTGTCCTGTTAGGTCTTGAAAACCTCCAGCTACAGAGATTTTGCAGCTTATCTGGACAGCCTCTTACAGGGCTTGACTCTACTGACAAATTGATGTAACTTACTCATCTAGCCAGGAAAGTGGCTCATCAATAACTGTGATCCATTCATAAGGGAAAATTTTGACTCATGAAATCTATACCATACCCTGTTGCCTCTCAGTTTCGGGGAAGCCACTGGCATTTATAGGGGATATGCAGCACTTGGATTTCAGTCTGGAGATGAAATGGCTGAAGAGCATCTTGGGATTTGATCATTTGTTGGACTTTGCAGGTATCTGCCAGGGAGAAGCAGGGGACATGACTGAAGCTGGGACATAGAAGTGGCTGTAGCATTACGTGGTGTGTCACATTCTGTAACTACCTTTTATAAAGTGCTATGAATACTTGGTTAATGTTCATTTTGGAAAAGGTCAATTGGCTTGTAGCAAGTTTTCTCTCTTCTTTTGACTAGGAGCTTGGGGTTTCCATGTTCTGTTGCTGTGTGTTTGGGTTCAGGTCAGCTTCGGGTGGGACCAGCTCTGACACTCTTATATCCTGAGAACAACCATTTGTAATGGTTCCTCTCCATCATGGCTACTTAAGGCAAGTGCAAAGGTACAGTCATAATTAACACATTATTTAATGAAGAGAAAACACCAGCTACTATAAAACACATGGACATTTCACCCAGTCCTCAAGAACTCCACCTCGTTGTGTGGAGTATTTGCCAGCTGCAGCTCATCTTAAAGCTCCTTTTCTGGAGAAATGTAATGATTCTTCCACCTCAAGGGGCGTTGGTTCAGATGCTGTTCCATCATTTGGTCTTTTTTTGAGTCAATATCATGCATGAGAAGCTGTATATTGTTTCCTGCTAAAGTAAGATCAAAATCTCCAAGCTACTTTGCTTATGTTGGACCTCTGGCAGTTAGTGATATATCTGATCATGGACAGCTGCTTCAGCAGCCAGGGATATTGCTGTTTTAATTGAAGCTGCTCACCCTCTGGTTCCTGTCCTTCCAGAATGCTGGAATACACCCCTGGTGATGGCTGTTTGGACTCATCACCGTAGACTCTGAAATATGGGTCAGCTTTGCTGTCTGTGTTCTTTAAAGTATAGCCAGCTGGGGAGATCATTATAAAACATAAGGTAGAGTATATTGACAATACACGTCTTGTATTTCATGTGGACACTGCAAGTTCAGTCTAAGCTGTGGAGGAATGTCTGAATGTTATTGCTTTTTGGCTGCATTAAGGGTGTTTTGTCCTCAGCTTTGGAAAGACAGAAATATTGTTGCTGGATATACTGTCTTTGTGGCTAGAACGGACTTACTTGAGGCTGTGAATCAGGTTAATAATACTGGCATAATTTTTAATGCCTCCTTGCACTTGAGTTGGCCATAGAGTAAAAACGTGATTTCCAGCTATGTGCTTTGCATAAGTAAATCCCCCATTTATCTCGCGACAGCCTGGAGAAGCATGACCCTAGGAGCTTGCTTATAACTTATTTACAGTACTCATAGTCTTCCTGTCCTGTGACAATATTCAATCTAATAGTGTCTTTTTTATGTTCGGTATCCTTTAAGACACAATAAAACTTATGTGAGTCTCAGTGCTGCATAAATCTCCAGCCTAAAAGCATCCTAGTTATATTCAGGCTTGTGAATCAACTTGTCTACCATTTAGTAGGTTTGCAGTCACAAGCCTTTGGCTTATCAGTAACCTCCCAACAGCCCAATAGCGTGGGATTTCCCCTCTCTGAAATCTAGTTTGTTTTTTCTCCCCCTCTCATCAAGAAAGGCCTAAAATCTGGCGCTTTTTCTTTCTCAGTGATGAAATGGTTATGACCACTATTTCTATTTAATAATTAATTTCTTTAAAAAAAAATTATACATTTGCTTTGGCATTTTTTAGAGATTGGAGTGTCCTTTAATTACAACAAAATTGGTGTGGGAACCATTACTGAGTACTCTCCTGGGTTTTAGAGGGGATAAATTTGCAGTACTTTTTAATACTGTTACTTCAATACTGTATTTGTTTAACATTCACTCCTAAGTATTGAGCCTGGCTTTGTCTTGCACCTATCTGGGTGGGGGAGAGGGGGCTCCATATACCTCAGTGATTTCTCAGGGTATACCTGTTCTTGCCTGAGTACATCTTTAAAGACCTTTTCATACAGTCACACTCGTGGTTTTTACTAGAATGGTATTATTGCACCTTCTTTTTCTCCCTCTCATGGAACCTTTTTCCTAGAGTGTTTTTTTTTAAATCATTCACTCACACCTGTGTCATCTCCTGACAAAAGGCATTTGCCCATTGTCACCTCTTCTCCAGTCTGATCTGCTTTTTCCCTGCAGATCATGGCCCCTGACCTTTTTATCAATTGTGTTTCTGAATTTTAGGCTGCCCTGGTTTATCACTGGCCTTTCTGAACCAAGGGGTCCAGAACACAACAGGCTACACGAGTTAATGCTGCCAGAGTCAGTGGGACTGCTGGTGCAACTAGGTGCTCGTCAACATTAGTCAGGGTCTCATGCCTGAGTCCTGAGCTGTGAAAAGGGGAACGCTTTATGTCACTCATTTGCTCAGGGTCCCTCAGAATGTGCCTAAAACCAGCAATCTGTTTTTGCACAAAGCATCCTGTCATGCACTTATGATTAATTTATATACCGTCACTACTGGGTCTCCTTGTTACTGCCTTCTGGCTGAAGTTCTCTCATCAGGTACAGCATTTCTGCCAGTATTATTTCCCCCTAGCCTCCTGTCAACCAGAGTAATAGCTACAAATAAGTGATATTGCCCATATTGAAAATCCTGAAAGAAAACTCAGCTTTTGTTTTCCCTCGTAACCCTTCTCTGCATGCGGAGGTCAGCTTTATGCACTCAGACACATTTTATGGGGAAGGTAGTGGAGCGCGGCACGGAGCAGAGGCAGCTGGGGAATTGCTCCCAAGTACTTGGGAAGTTGCACATCAATCCTTCTGCTGAAAATTACTCCCGTGGCCACCCAGTGTTTCACTGAGGCTCTGCCATGATAACGCACAGGCTTACAACCTGCAAAAGTCACCACTGATGTTGGGCCAAACCAGCCTCCCAGGAAGGAGCAGTAGGAGTTTTGTCAGTGATTTCAGCGCAAATGGGAGCAGGCCTTTCTTTACAAAAATGGTTTTCTTCTCCAAGTGCTATATTCTCCCTAAGCTATTTTGCTCTAAATATAATAAAAGGCTCCCTATTGCTACGAGTAGCACCACTCTGAATGGAAAGTGCTGTTAGTCTTGTTTATTTTGGCTATGAAGGTTGTGCTCAGTTGTATTACTGCTCTCCACGACTTATGTACGTCTTATTTTTTGACTCGTTGCGTGAAAGCACCAGGAGAGGTGCAGAGAGTAAATGTGATCCACAGATGTCCACGAGTCACAGAATCACAGAATCACAGAACGTTAGGGACTGGAAGGGACCTCAAAAGATCATCTAGTCCAATCCCCCTGCCGGAGCAGGAACGCCTAGATGAGGTTGCACAGGAAGGCGTCCAGGCGGGTTTTGAATGTCTCCAGAGAAGGAGACTCCACAACCTCTCTGGGAGTCCACCAGTGGCTCCCCTCTGCTCTGCTGGTGACCCACGGAGCCGGCTGAGGAAAGCCACCCCAGTCCCTTGAGCTACCACCATCCCTCTCTGTGGTTGCACGCGGTGCAGTTGTATGCAGATCAGAAGTGGCTGTCAGACGGCTGGCGAGTGGCCAACGCTGTGCTCGGTTGAGCAATATTTGGGAGCTCTTGTGTGCTGTTGATTGCAATTACTGCTGGGCAAGCCCTGCAGAGCTTGGTTTGTTTGAGCTACTACAATCAAAGCTGCAGGGTTCAGTTTTCAGAGGTTAGCGCTTGAGCAACCTCTATATATTTACTTGGAGGTTAAAGATCTATTAAAAGGAACCATTCTGCTCTTTTGTCTCCTGTAAGCTGTGTCACATTTGGCAGGAATGAAAATACAATGGTTTCTTTGTATGTAATATACTGCCTAAAAAAAGGTATGCGATTGGAATGAGAGAGGTATTGGCTGCAGTTACTGCCCGACTGGAGAGGCATGTATTTTCTCTGATGTAGAACAATTGTGCAAGCTGAAGAAATGGTACAAATCAATTGACTTACTGCACGTAAAAGTAAAGTTTGTACTAACAGCTCTTTACTCATGTGGCAGATAACATCCTAGTGAAAGAAAACACTTTACAAATCCAGTGCACATGTCATTATCTATTGTGGCTTTCTTTTTATCTTTATTTTTTCCCCTTACTTTTCTTATTTTATTCTGGATAGTGAAAACCAAAATCAGCTTCACTTTTTACAAATAACCTTGTGAGAAGGCCTAGTGCTTGGGCCTCACAAGACCATACCCATTTGTTTCCAAATTTTTCTTTTTCAATTCACCTCTAAAACCAAGAATCAGTTGAGTTTATAAGTTTAAAACATAATTTCTCATGAAATGTACATTTAACAGCATCTCCCAATGATCTTGACTAAGAAGATATGAATAAAAGCCATATAGATGAAGAAACCTTTTTCTTTTCTTTAGTCTCATGCTGTATTTCTGCACACAATTGCAGGACACAGGATACTGGGACAGGGACAATAGATTTAGTCCCTTCCTCAATATTTAGGGATTCTATTTGTAAAGGAGAGCTGGAGCATGGGACAGAACAAGATTATCTAACTTTGTCAAAAACAGACTGTTTACTCATGTTTAAAAAATACCATTTGAAACACAATTCTTTTCAGTATTAATAAAAACCATGAGTTATACTTTAAAAAGTTACAGCACATGATTGATTGTGTCATTTCTTAAAAACAATTCTCCTACAGCAGCTGTAAGCTGTAGGTCATCAGTTTTGTCCTGGTCGACTTATAAAATCACACAGTAATTGAGCCATGACTGTCCTACTGCAAACTGAAACCACCTTTTCCTTCTATGCTGAGTGCTAGGATTGTCCTTTGCAGCGTGGATCCCACCAAAATAATTTTTCTCAACTGCGACAATTCAGAAAACAGATGGTATGCATTTTGGCTCAATGTAGAATACATCAATAGAAAGCAAAGTTAACATCGGTATGGAAAAATATTAAAATTGCATTAATTAAAGGTAGAGTCTCTTCTAAATAATTATGTTGATGTAGAGATTTACTGTAATCCATGAATTAATTTTAAACTTATTATCTTTATTTCATCCAGCTTCAGTCCCCTTGGAACTTAGTGTCTCAAGGGCACAGATTCTGAACTGTATCTGTAATATATCAATTTATCTTTTGGGAAACTTCTAGTCATTTTGCAAGAGGGGAAGCAAAAAAATAAATTAATTTTGATTGAAATAAGAAACATACTTCACTGAACACTTATTTATTTTACAGTCTGAGTTATTTCGAGAACCTCAACATTTTAAATAATGACATAAACTTTATGGCCACATCTTGGTTGAATATTGATTACAATTCATTATTGCTGTGTTGCTGAGTCCATAAAGTTTCTTTTTACAATGTGGGAGTCTGAGTTCCTCTTTCAGTCCTGATACCTTCCTGGAAACTTTATTCACCTCTAAAATTCAACCAGTCATTTCACCCCCAGCTTTCTCATGGTTTTGTTCCTAGAATAATGTGTCTGATCTGGTGCATGGACCGAAGTAAAAAGTTATTTTCCAGGCTACAGAACTTCTGACTGTAATATATGTTCTATGCATTTTCTACTCAATATTTAAAACTCTCTAAATTCTCTCATTGTCAGTTCCTCTGCATTTTCCCATCTGAGCTGCCACATCAACCCTCATTGAGCTCTAGTTTCACAACACTGCATTGCAATACTTTACGGTTGGCAAGGTCATAGCTTGTCCATGATAACTTGTATTCATGTGTTGTGGTTCTTCTTACTGATTTCAGGTTGCAAAACAGAGCCAGCATAGCACGATGCACAACAGCAGCCAATATTCAGATTTGGAGATGGATCTAATTGCAGATATAACTATCTCTGCCAGTGTACAGGCAGTTTTGCACCAAACTCTTCACAAGCATTTGAGTCACCTGCATTCTGTAGATATAAATATAATTGTCCTTCATTTTTATTTACCACAGCAGCATGCCACTTTCCTAGAAACTTCCTAGAAATACCCTTTACTACTCAAGCAGCACAACAGAATCTGTGAATTTGACTTAACTCCTTCTCAACCACTTAGAAATCCTGGAATCATATTCTGACTTCAGGAAAAAAAAGAAAAAACCAAACCAAAACAGTTAAAAAAAGCTGCGGTCAAATTTTTCATATTTTCATCTTGTTCTGAATAACGGCTTCATAGGACAAGTCCTTTTTGGCAAGACAATACACTGTACTTTGCATTTTTATTAGAATCTTCCTGTTTTCTCCCGGCTTCTGAGAGTTCTGAAAACAAAGTATGTCACCATCATTCCTTGTGGTCTTTTGAAGAGTATCAACAGCCCTGTGATGACATGGGGAAACACGGTGCCATTCAGATTTGTCTCAAGTCTTTTTCCAATTAGTGAAACCAGACCTTTTGAAAGCTTCCTCTGTGCACTTCATCAAAAGTAGCTTGCAAAATGGCAGCGACTAAGCACATTACCCCCATTGGCACTGGAAAAATAGGTCCACTGAAAATCACAAAACTGAGATAATCATAAAGGCAGGCTTGTTTTTCCAAAGTAAACAGGGAGAGCCCTAAGCCACAGTTGATGAGGTGTTTAACAGTGTTAGGCAATTAACATTTGGTTCTTGTTGCAGACGACACTAGAGATGTGTCAATCCTACAACCAGCCAAATTTGATCCACTTGTTGTTGAAGGTCTAGTCTCCTCCTTTTTTATCAGCCATGGTTCAAGTGATTTCATTTTGGCACTTTTCAAATCTATACTTCGGGGGGTTTTTTGTTTCAGTCAGTCACCGATCGCTTAGTAAGAATGGCATGGGATTAAAGAATTAGACTTATACAATACCCAAACATGTAGCTGGCCCCTGGCTTTTGTGTAGCCCCTTGTTCTGTCTAAAAGGATCTATAATGCAGCAGATAGGAGAAAGGAAACAGCCTTCACCTGATCTGTTCTTTGCCAGAAAACAATTGCTTTCATGCTCTGCTCATATAACCTCTCTTTCCTGCCTCAGCCAGGGATCCTGAGGAGGACAACAAGACAAATAAGATGCCAGTTGGTGGCCCCTTGACCCCCTGGGCTAATTGCACCAAGGTCAGAGACTCTGTGATGCCTGGGCTTTCCCCGCCTTTTGTGTGAGGAGATCGTGGAAAACCCAGAGGACGGGCAGAGGGGCAGAACCATGGAGGAAGCTCTGGAAATCATCCCAACGCATGGGCAGCCGGGATTTGCACTGATTCCAGCCAGACCATATTGCTCCTCTGCTACATGCAGAAACTTGTCCGCAACCCATGGAGCAGCCTGAACTACTCCAAACACATTGTTATATGTAGCCACATATATGGACACACAGATATAAATGAATGTCTCTATGTATGTATGTATGTTGGTTAATTCCAGTCTCTTTCTCAAAATCAACAAACAAAAAAAGCTGAGTAATCCCTAGGTTTGTTAGGAATTGCAATGATAGAAATGTGAAATCCACAAAGTAGACTGAGTAAAAGCTGGTTCTGTCTTCTGTTTGAATTAGAAACTTTATTCTACACTGAAAAGGATTCCAGTTACAGTGTTTGATGAATAAAATAACTGAATAGATTCTTGTCTATGTGCACTTCGTTGCTAGAGACCAGCTTGTTTGTTGCAGAAGGCAGCAGTACATGGTCTATGAAACAACTGACAGGAAACCCAGAGAAATTTGTGTTCCCTTTCACTAGTAAGGGAATGAATGAGATGCAGAAAAGAAGCAGTGGCATGTGGTCATTCAAGAGATAGTCCCATTGGTCACTGCCCATAGGTAAAAATCTGTGGAGGATAGAAGATGATGTCTGGACCTTTTTTTGAAATGCGAGTTGAGGGCTGCATGTCTGGTCACATGGTGAGGAATCCCAGAGGCAGTGAGTGTGGGGGGGTGTGACAGCTCATCCAGGCCCCCAGCCCATGCCTACCTCTTGGAGGCACTGCTGAAGAAGGATGGATGATGGGTGGGAGTAAGTGGTGATATGATCTGGCTGTTCTGGTGGTGGCTGGGTCTGGCCTGTGGGTCCCCATTTGGCCACTTCTGGGGTACAGGATCCTCTGAGGTCCATGCAAGCCTTATAATTCTCTGAATCTGTGGTAAAGCACTCAACATGACAAAAGTTAGCACTAGCAGAATGCCACTAGGAATTGCTGTAGACAAGCAAGGATGTGAAGAGGACACAAACCTTGTTACCATCATCTAGTGGTGCTCAAGGAAAATGGAGACAAGAGAGTATAAATAATTGTCTCAGTACACGAATGCTTACACAGTAGGTACCCACAGTACCAGTGTCTCAAAACCAGTGCAAATGTAGGTGATTTTCTAGAGCACACCAAGACTTCCGTGATTTCATTTTCACTTCTAATAATGGCAGTAATCACAGAATCTTATCTGCTAGAGCACTTCCTAGAGGAAAACAAATCTTAACCCAGAATTGTTTCCTAACAGCTATTAGATGCTCAATTTTAACAATTACTAGATGCTTTGATCAGACAATGTAAAAGTGAAACCCACTGTATAAGTAAATAATAACAGATGTCTTACGTGAGCATAACACTAAAGGCTGCAAGTAAAAATAGAGGCTTCCAGAGAAATTTAAACAAGGAAATGAGACTAACACAGACTCTTAGTAAAGGATTTTTTTTTTGCCCCTTTTCCCTATATATTGCTAAAGAAAATGCTGTTGTCGCATCAGGAGCAAATGGCTGGACTAAGCTCACTTAGTTTACTCTGTAAGGGATTTCTGTGATGTTATAAACTGCCTGCTTATCATGTACAAGATGAGGCATCAGATTGAAACACAGTGCTGTAAGTCACCTGGCTGTAAACTGCTGTAAATGGATACCTATTGAGAGCAAGGGGCAAGTTTGTTGCAGGGAGAACTACTAACAGGAGCTTGTGAGGAGGAGTACATGGCAGGTATCTTTATGCTCTTTGCTCTGCTGCTTGACTTCCCTTCCACAAACTGGCTCTTTGGTCCTTGTGGCAGGTAAATGACACCACTCCTGCACATCTTCCTTCCTATCATCCATGTAATAAGTAAGTCATGCTGCCCCTGGCCCTGGCTATCTAGGAAGCCTGGCTGGTTATTTCATAGCCACCAAGGAGGTGTGAAATTAAAAATGTGCTTGAAAAGGTTGGACAACATCCCCTCTGTCCCCAGCTGCAGACTGCAGGGAACTCAAAGTGCTTTTGATGGCCGAAAGCTACAAAAACCCCCATTTATTACCCTTCTATAGGCTTGTTGTCTGAAGTGCACATGTTATAAGGAAGATATGGGCTTCTGTGAGCTATAGCTCACACATGTGCTGTGCATATACACACAAATAATTATATCTATATTGTAAATAGAAGTCTCGTGCACTTTTTTGAGACCAAGCAGCATTTGAAATGGTCATCAACCCTAAACTTTAGTATATGTTTCAATTTTTAACTAATTCCAATGCAAAAAGGAGATCTATATAGAAAAATGCCATAATCTGAAGAAGAGGGGCTTGATTTTTTCCTTCAGGGAGTGGGGTACCAGCACAGAAGTAAAACTGGACTCTACTCTTGGATTCCACAGTATTTTACTGCGCTGCCTTGGGTAAGCTGCACAGTAACTCCCCTCACCTTTTTGTGCCTGTTTTCTCCCACAGCCTTTGAGTTGTCTGTAAAACACCAGCTTTTCCCATCAGGGGCTCTGTGCTCCCACCATATAGTAGAGTTTATGGTGATATTGTTGGCTTTTCGTGATATGGAGTAATTTGATGCAGAGCAGCTCAGAGGGTGTCTGCTCTCAAACGCCCATGCAGTTCACATAGGTAGATACTTGATGCATGAAAGGAAAGCCTAGGATGAGATTACTTCTTAGTACGAAAATGAAATTCTCACCTCCGCTCCAATCCCTTCATACTAAAGGGCTGCATTTAGAGCAAAGGGGACCTGACTGGCTTAGTAAAGAGCTGTTCTGGGCCAGGAAGCACAGAGACAGCGCTGCGGGGGAGCATCAGTGCCAAAGGCATGCTAGAGAGAGAGGAGGCAATGGAGGAGTGTGAAGAGAAGGGGGTCACAGCTGTGAAGATTTTGGCAGCCTCTAAACCCCTCACACCCATGGAGAAAGCTGTTGCTGCTCTTTAGGACTACACCTCATGCCAGGTAAATTATGACAGCTTAACTCTGCTGTCCCCAGAGCTGCCCAGCAGTGAAATGGTACAGAGGCAGCGCATCAAAAAAGCTTTTGTCAGCTGTGTGCTGGGCTGCTTAGAAGATGGGTCTTACTATCCAAGCACCTGTGATATTCCAAGAATAATCTAGGGAAGCAATAAATTTAAAATAGCCCCCAAAAGCCTAGGGTTTAACAAATATATGGCCTAGTTCTCCTTTTTTACCACTTCCTGTGTGGCTGCAGGGAGGCCCTTGGAGTTACTCCCAAGCACAGTCTGCATCAGGTAGAGAGCAAATACAAGCAGCATAAAAAGACAAAGCCATTATATAGTTGAAAATGCCCCTGAACTTAGTCTCCAAGCGCACAAAGCCACCTGCTTTCTCACTTGCATCATTGCGCTTGTGTTATGGAAAGACTTTGAACTCGTATAGAGGCTGATCCTGAAATCCTATACAGGAAGCTTAGCTGCTCAGCCCTGTCCAACGCTGGATCTCCACAGAGAAGTGTCAGCTGGGAGACCCTTACAAAACATTGGAGCACGCCCTAGTTCCTCTGATGGAAATGAGATGATGGCTAGCTTTTCGTTTCAGTCACTTCCACCTCACTGAGATGGGTTTGAAGCACAACCCTCTTCTGAAGAGTGGCAGAAAAAACACTTCTGAGAAAAAATAGCATTTCTTTCCCCAGGAACTCTGCTCCCTATTAGGCACTGTTTTATGAATTGGGTTAAATCTTGCTGCAATCTTGCCTTTCTTTTCAGAAAGTTGTAGGAAGTCATTTAGCTCCTTTACATATTCAGCTGACTGAAGATAAAGGAGCTGCTCTGACACAGAGGCATGAGTCTGGGCCTAAAGACAGCCCGTGAACTGAGCCCTGTGGTCCAGAAGGCATCCCCAGGACAGCAAACATGAGGTCTAAATCCTTTCCATAGCTGATGTCTGGGTCCTGAGCACCTGCACTAAGCCTGGATCCAACCATGGCATTGACAAGCAGACCTTTTGTATGAGCAAGGTTGCCTGCATGGTGTCTAACTCCATTCACAAATTCCTGCAGGGTTCAGGTGACCGAGAGGCAATGCTGCAGGTTCAGCCCTGTCACACGCAGGCAGGGACCTCCCCCGTGCTGCAGGGCATGGGAGAAGGTGCACGGCGGGGGCACATGCAGGTCCCTGGGTGATGCTGGCCATGCAGCACAGCTCTGCAACCATGGGAGGACAATTCCTTACATCTGTGTAATCCCATGAAACACATCGGGGCTTGCATAGTCGTAACTGAGCCACAGTTTGGTCCTCATAATCTTTATTACTGATGATGACGGTGATGATGATGTGTGAGAAGGAAATAGCACAAGCTTGACCTTCATGTCCCAAGGGGAATTTGCAGAGCTGGCAGATATAAAACCCCTCAGCTTTTCACTTGTGAACTGAGCAAATTTGTTCTGGGAATCATTAATACATAATGCCATTTTGAAGCCAGTTTTTGGAGTGGAATTGCACATTCGATTGTCCAAATCCTTCTGTCATCCCCACACAATTCTGCAATAGGGCTGGGACTGAAAGAAATCAATTGTACTTCAGAAATTACAGGCAGCCAGTTTAAATAAAGAAAACTATCTGCTGTTTGGTGCTTTCCATTCATAATGTGATTCCGCTCTGTTAAAATTCATTAGGTGACCTAGATCCTGAGAAACCATCCCTGCAAATTGCTGAACGCTTCCTGGGAAGTGCGGTGAGCTTTTGACTCTATGTAATGGGCCTTGAAAGAGGTCAGCCCTGGCCAACAACTGTCCCTTGCAGCTCTTCAAAACACCATGAGTCTGTTCCCTTTCCTCAAGGTGATGCAGCGACAGCCTTAATGATCCTAAAGCAAAAGGAAAGGTGAAAATACCAGACTTAAAGTTAAAAGCTGAAGGAATTGATGACCTCTTGTAAAAGCCCACAGTTAGATCATGCGCCAAGTAAGTGCTGGACATGAATTGGCCAAGGACTGCAATCTCAGCCAGGTATAAGAACTTAGAGACCGGTCTTGAAGCTTTTACTGATGTGCCCAGTCTTAGCACATCTTTACTGTCTAAGCTTTTTCCATTCCCTTACATCATACTTTCTTTCCAAGACCTAATAGCATATAGGAGAGCACCGCAGCTCATCCAAATACATCATTCAAATTGGAATTTCACACAGCATTTGCAACATTGGTATTTTTTGCACATGAACTCTATGTACACTGAAGGCCTTTGATGTGCTTGGGGTGCAAGCTCTCAATTTTTGAGCTCTTCATTAGAGCGCTGCAGACACATCCACTCGGCTCGCAGAAAGGAAATCATGTGGCATTTTCACTTATCAAGGTTATTGTACTCACTCTGGACTCAGTCTAAAATTAAATGGAGGGAAAAAGCCTGGACTGAGGCTTTGCTACAAATGAGTGGTTAAAATCACAAAATGTCGGAAAATGTGGAAGAGTCCAACAGCAAATGGTAACTTAGTTGCTCATCCTCTGTATTTTGGCATCTCCATTTAAAAAGAATGTAAATTATTAATACTTTGGGCATGTAAATAATTAAAACAGGAACTGAATGCTGTCCCTGCCTGGCTAAATTAGTATTCTTCTTGTAAGGGTAAAGCCAGCCTGGGGTACATACGACTTTTGCCAATGGCTCCTGCATATTGGAATGGACCTCTGAAGGTCCAGTCCAACTCCCCTGCCAGAGCAGAGTCACCTAGAGAAGATCACATAGAAACACATCTAGGTGGGTTTTGAATGTCTCCAAAGAAAGAGATAAAGCTTTATTTACTTTACTCAGTTGTTTTTTATGTGGGAGCCTTGGTTACTCCAGGTTTTCCCTTTAACTGCAACCCATTTGCAGAAGGTATGTGAGCGTGCGTCTCTCTTCAAGCCCACCAGCGGTCCTGCTGGACTCTCCCATTGCTGAATCGTAATTTTCCTGCAAAGTGGGAGATCACATCCACTAGCACCATGCATCTGGAGGCTGTCACTTGTTCTACCTGTTTGATACGGTTTGATAGGGAAGAATAATGCTCTGTAAAGAACCAATTGCAGTCAGTCCACAGAAAGAAGTTCAAGATTAACACTACAGTGGATTTTGCTGTAGAGCTGTTCAGAAAACCATTTGCCATGGGAAAAGTGTTGCTTCTTTTTCTCTACTGTTCCCATAAGTAAAAAAAAGCTGAACAGATCATTCTCCAATTTTAAAACTGATTACCATCAGGCAGTGACTGAGAATGGACAGTTTCAGTCCAAAAGGAATTTTTCAGGTTATAAGACCATGGAACTTACAGTGGAAAATGCTTATGAATCTCAACTGGTCACGGCTATCACATTTTGTGAGGCATTATGCTTTGAAAGATCAAAGAGCAATACAGAGCTTCAAATATATTATTGTCTTTTTAAATGGGCTTGTTTGTAACACTTAAACCCGAACACTTAATGTTAGTCTCTGGGAAAAGAAATGGACAAAAAAAAAGCAACGCACAAAATATAATTAAGATAATAAATGAAAGGCCTTTCTTTTCATCATTTCTATAACTACCTTAAATATCTGCTGGAAATGATTATATCAACACAGGCTGGACTATATTAAAATAATGAAGAGTGAAGTTTTCACTGTGTTCCCATTTAATCATCACCTCACAACTTTACATTTTAAAGTCTGACCTTAGGATATCCTCTTCCACTATCACATTAAGAATGTTGAAAGGAAACAGGAAGGGCCACAAGGGCTGTAGTTTCCTCCGAAGAACAGTGGCTATCGGCCTAATGGATTCTGAACCTCTCAGACAAAGAGCAGCAGTAACTCTGCGCACAGTCGGAGTTATCAAAGGTTCACACAATACGAGCTTTTCCTCTGATTAACAGAGTTGCCTTCAATGAGGGCACTACCTTTTTTTGCATTATGTTACTGAAAAAAAAATAAATTTCAAGCTGCATGGTAAGACCTAGTCAATAAATAGCTTGATGAAATGCAAAACGCAGTCCATTTAGTTGCTTAAAAAGTAGGAAAGAAGACCTGCCAAAACATCAGGAACAGTTTAACCTGTTGCGTCTCCTCCATGGTTCAAAGCCTAGGTTTGAAGTAAATCCTGAAGCCATTAAGCAAGTAAATGACAGGTTTCTGGATGTCATTTCCATAGGGAGAAGCTGAATATTGCTGATTCAAGTACAGGTGAAAAGGCAGGGACCAGCTGGTCTTCTGTAACAAAATTTGTAACACTTCCAGAGGGGCAGGGGGAAAGGAATTATAATGGAAATAAATAGGAGTCAAATTATTAAATGGAATCCTTTCGGCAAACAGGCTGACGTTAAAACTGCATGTTCATGTAGGGGGTGAACAGGGAGAGGAGGGGGGTTCCTCCTCATCACACACATCATATAGGGCCAAGTGCCTGGGAAATCTTGGATATTGCCTTAAAGCAGTTCCAAACGTGAGAACTGTACCTTTTTCATGCAAACCTAGATGGAACCTACTATCTAATATTACCTGCATTAAAACAGTTTAACATGGTTTTCACAACGAGAAATAGATGAGGGTCCATTCTGTTAAAAAAATGTAAAAGGAGCAATTTCACTTTCAACAGCCCCTGAGTGCGGCTGCTTATGGCAAGTGCAGTGTGAATGAAGCCGGATGGCCATGAATTTTTGCAGACAGGAGGAGCTACAGTGTGAACTATGGACCACAGTCCTCAAGCCCTGTCATTTTTAAATTGACTTTTCTTTGGTAATATCAGGATGTTTGTACTACATTCATGGGACTCCCTCTGGTGTATAACTTAACACATGAAATTTCTTGCCTTGTTCTTTACCAAAGAACTTGTGTAGCCTGGTGGACAGAGGAGCTGCTTTCATGACAGTGCGGAAGATGTGTGACATGTGTGCTTCTGGTACAAATGGAGAAAATTACTCTGGGTCAGATCATGGCCGTGGTAGGGCTGGGAACCAGAGAAACATCTGTATGATGTGTCACCATTAGTCTGAAGCAGCGAGGACCAACTCAGGGTTGGCTCTGTGGCCTCACCACTGAAGGTGCCAAGCATCCCTAGTCTCTCTCCTTTAAAAAGTCTCTCTCCCTTCTCTGAAAGAGCTAACAAAATTTACCCTTGAAGCCAGGGTACTGAGGAACCAGCTGGTATTTTACTCATCATCTTTTCTTCACAAAGTTCTTCCCTCTGTCCATCTCCTCTTCAGTTCCCCAGAAGAAAGGGGAACCACCATAAAAATCTCAATCTTGTTCTTCCCCAACCATGAACCATCCATCATATGGAAAGAAAAGGCAAGTGTGTTATGGATGAGGGTTGGAAAACACACGGCCTTGCAATAAAAGCCTTTGTTGTGGTCGGGTAAAGATATGGATCGATGGGCAGCTTGCTTTTGATATTTTTTGATAGGCAGGTGGCTCAATATCCAGCTATTCATCTTTTTCTTTTTTCTTTCTCTTTTTCTTTTTCTTTTTCTTTTTCTTTTTCTTTTTCTTTTTCTTTTTCTTTTTTTCTTTTTCCTTTACCCTTTCCTTCCTTCCTTCCTTCCTTCCTTCCTTCCTTCCTTCCTCCCTCCCTCCCTCCCTCCCTCTTTCCTTCTTTTCCCATCCCTTCTTTGTAATTTCCCCCTCGGTTTGGTTTTTTTCCCAACACTGGATGTTATGGAATTTCTTAGATGCAAGCAAGAAAATAAAACAAGCAAGGGCTTCCTTTATTTGCCAGATAGCAGCTCAGTGCTCAAGACTGCACAATTTTCATGTTCAGTAGGGCAAGGCCCCTCTAAAAAATGACTGGAAACCGTGTCCTAGCAGAAAAAAGTCTCCTTTCGGTACACTCTCCTTTGAGACAACCTTTCACAATGCCATGTTCTTTGCACATCATACAGAAGGAGGGGAGGTCCAAGGGTATTGTAAAAGCATCCACTAATTAAAAATGAAAGTCCATTTTCTTCTGCTTACTCTGACTTTCCACTATAAATAAACTAAGAGCAGAGCAACCACTGGATTGAAAATTCCCTCTGGTTCATATATTGGCATAGAAGATCAGAAAACTGATATTATTTATGCTCTGTACTATGTGAAAGAGCGACCTCCTCTCCCCTCCTTCCATATTGCACTCTGTAGACACTCATAACAAATGACATGCTGCAGAGATTGTGGGGTGTGTGAAGAAATTAGGCTTCTTTTTATTTTGCTGATAAGCATTTGGAATGTAAGCAGTTTTTATCTCAGCAGTTTTGGCTGACTGAAAGCTAACTATTTCAGCTCTCAATTACATCAAGGGTACCTCTAAGGAGTGATCCATCTCCTCTCCCTTAGAAACACTGTTTCATGATAGACCTTCCTTTAGTGGTGCCCTGTCTCTTGCCATTGACCACAGACGGTCTGAACTTAGGTACCAAATTTTTTTTGCTGGCTAAAGTGAAATGAGTTCTAAATCCTCTGTGTCTCCCCCAGTTTCGGTGCCTAAGATGTAAAAAATCCTTCTTCCTATATCAATAGTCCATTATGTGACAAAATCTACTGTGCACCCGCAAATACATTGGTCTGAACTCTGCCAGCACAAAACTGATCTTCTCAGAGGACCTCAGCTACAACCTGAGGACCATGGCCTCAAAAGGGATCTTGAACTCCCACAGAGGACGACATCTGACACTGAGTCCTACCACTCAGGGCAAATTAGGAGTTCTGTTTCCTCAGAAGCAACTGTTCTCAATTTTTAAAAAAACAAAACAAGTAGTTTTTTATAGTGCCCCAAACATACTATTTCCCCCTCCATTTTCTCAAATGACCTATCCAATTTTGCTTGAAGCAGTTCAGTCCAACACTGGAAACATGCATTCCAAAAAGGTGATGTTTTAACATAGTTCTAAGTATCTGAAAATGAGCTTTTGGGATGAAAGCACACATGTAATTTCATCTAGGGGAACCAGTATGCAGTTCTGTAGAAAAAACTAATGGTATAATATTTTATGCTAGACTTTTAATGGCTCTGCAGGCATTCCCACTTGTCTGATATAAATGCAGCACAAATGCCGTACACTTTACTTTCAGTTGTTAGAGATAACCATGAAGGGAGAGCTCATTCATAATTTCACTTTATTTTAGTACTTCCTAAGTTTGAAGTCATTCTCAATTCATTAAAAGTAAAACATTTGCTTCAGATTTATGATCCCCATGCCCTTTCTCTCATTCACAGAAGTATTCACATTAAAATCATTCGCGCTCTGTCGTTACATGACTGACATTCTTTTAACAGGATGGTAATGTCCCAGCAAGGCCAGCTGCCTTCAGAAAAGAGAGTAGCTCTGTTAAAGAGAGGTGGTGTTGCCCAGAGAGGATGAGTGCCTATCGCCTCCCTGGAGAAGCTTTTAAATCCCATTCTGAACTCCAGCCACCGCGTCCCTTGGTGATGACCTTGATCCCATCATTTCATTTCTAAAATGCTGTCGGTTATTTTTTGACCAGTCTTTCATGGCAGCACGGGGTTTACCAATAAAATGACATTGCGAAAGTCTGCCGCTAATTTTTATTTTCTGCATTTTTTTGGAACAGGGACCAACTGTTTAGTTCCACTGAGTAAGCCCCAGGCCCTGGCTTGTGCTTCTAGAGGCTGCTGGTACATAAAGAGGTACTATATAGTAATTGCAGCCCTAGTGGGACTGCAGCAGGTCTTATCGCTGACAGGCCTGGAGCTATTTGCAAGGGTAGGAAAATGTTGCAAATGTTTCCTACTCTAACCAATATAACCCCATTTCGCCACCTACAAATAATGCTCACTTCTTTCACAGGGGCATTTGTAGGATTATTAGTTGGTGTCTCTCTGTTCATCACTTTGCAAATGTAAAGCGCTATGTAAGTGTTATTATTGAAGGGCTGACATCTGTGAAATACAGCGTGTATTTTGAATTCTAATTTTAAACCAAGGAAAATCAAGTAAGCAAGAACTGACCATGTGTTAAAAACACTTGAAGCCCTCTTTCTTGTAACTGTTTATCTACATTTTTAAACCTACGTTTACATAGTAGTAACAGCTGTGTTTAAAGGGGATATGACAGAGCAGACTAATTTGTAAAGCTGAACTTGATTTTGAAGGAAAAAAAGCTAATGTTTGAAAAAAGCACTTCAAAAGAAGACAAAAATGATTAAAATAGACATAACCATTTGTTTAAACTATGACTTTCTCAAGAAAAACCAGGCTAATGTAAACTTGCCTATGCATAGTCCAAGCAGCTGTTCTGTATAGCTGTTACACAAACCCCTGGTTTCAGGGAGGGATAAAATTAAGACAAAACAGGTCATTCTCAATGAAGGAGCCAGACTAAGGACTGGATTACAGTCCAAACCAAATGTGCATACACAGGTGAGATTTGCCCCAACCTGTCAGAAGAAAGCAGGCCAACTTCTTTTGACCTACTTGCATCCAGCTGGGTTTTAGCCATGTGTATCATAAGTGTTTGGTGTATTTATTTTTGTCCACACCTTCAGCAAACTCAGAGCCAGCATCGGCGGAGTTTAAATGAAATTACTCCATTTCCTCTGTAGGCAAAGTTTTTCTTATGGGTTTTGTAGAATTTCTTTCTAGGAAGTTGAAATGCTACTGAGGTAAATGAGATCTGTGTATTTCATGGTGACTACCAGGAGAGATTTTCTGTCTCTGGTAAACACAGTGGGAAACATTTTAATCACTTGTATCATCATCATGCACTTTCTGAGAAATAATGCTCTGTAAAGAGGAAGATGTTGCCACATGCCCAAGCACTAGTCATTCAGCATTAAATCTATCTTTTAAATCTCATCAGAATCCCCTTTCATAAAATGTTTTCTGTTTACTTGAATCATCTGAGACTTTGTATGCTGTGTTATCTTTGTAGAATACAGCTGAAGTGGGTGAGTCAGGGTGGTGATATCATGGTGGTGATATGACTCAAGTGGGTCCTAAGTCAACACTAGAGCCTTTTGAAAATCAGAAGTAAAAGCTGGAAGCAGAGAACAAAGTGCACAACAAACCAATGTGGGAGTGGGGAGCAGAAAAATGGGGGTTCATGCTAACCTGCCTCACTGAGAAGAGGTTTATTTGCTTCTGGATTCAGACTCAGATAGGAACTACAATAACCCAGAATGGACAGGATGCACACAGTCATCCAAGTACTCTCAGTCTCACCCAGCTTAAGGTTTTGGTCCTGCTCATAAATTTTTGTCAGCTCCCATTTACAAGGAACTGAGGTCTCCCAAGTGAGGTTAGCCTGCAGTATGTCTGGACCAGCATTTACTCTGGATAGCAGCTGGCAGATCCCATGAGGACCGAAGACCTTCAGTGCTCCTTTCAAGGCTGAAAGACAGGGAGATGTGATCAGTCACTGTGTGCCTTCTGCTCAGGGCGCTTGTGGGAAGGAAAAGCAGTTAAAGTCTTCACATCAGTGGGGTTTTTCTCCTAAAGGACATTGCCAAACGAATGTTGCTTTCTAACTCTATCTGTATCCCAGAATCCAGCTGCAAGTGTGAATCTTTTGCCTGTCTCTCAGGATCCAGCTAAAAGTGTGAACCTTTTCTTATCATACCAGTCTTTCCAGGAGATGCTTAGTAACAAGCAAGAGTACTCTGACACACGTAGGCTCCATGCTGAATCTCTTAGCTTGTTTTTTCGTACAAGATATATCTGAGAAGAAAACAGTAAACTCCCTGAATACACTATTTTGCTCCTGAACTCACTTTTCCAGTGGGATCCTTCCAGGAGCAGGGAGACAGTGCTTCTTTACTGTCCCACCAGGTTTCATCCTCAGCTCTGGAAATGGTTGATGGTCAGTTTTTGCCACCGCTTAACCATCAGCAGACTCTGGTCTGTCCTGATCAGTGACCGCGGATGTCTAACATGCGATCTCCTTGCCAGCTTGGCCTACCTCTCCGGCAACTCTGCTCTCCTCAGTAGGAGCTAGGTCATTGCCTTGGCTGAGAGGTATTCAAATGGTTTCGACAATTCAAATGCAAACGCAAGGGGGAGGAGAAGGAAGTTCTGGGAGCAAGGCTGGACATGAAGCTCATGGTGGCCAGTATGGCCATGCTCAGTGGTACTGCTCAGGGACATTTGCACCTGAATCCTAGACTGTTTCCTTCACATGGCCTGATTTTACTGAGGTTTGTACCACTGCTGGCTGGACGTTAACTCCCAGGGAGGCAGGAGAGGAGAAGTAGCGGAAGTTCAAAATGGAGCTGGCAGCCTACTAAAGAGGCAAGTACACCAGGAAATGGTGAACTGTCTAGAAGCATTTTTCATCCATGTTAGTGTCCAAATATGCTCAATTACTGGGTTTTAATTTTAGTAACAAAGAAATCAACACTGAGATGTCAGTGCTCGCCTTAAATCTTTTTCCTTAGAGCTGGCTGCTCACAATCCCAGCGTGTTCAGTGACTCCTTGCCCTTCTCGATTGCAGGGCTACAGCTGCACTAGGAGTGGTTTACCTGTCACTGTGAACAGAATTTGCTGAATGAAAAGAGAGATGTTGAGGTGGGCTCAACTCACCTGGTAACAAAGCTGTTAAAACATTCCGTTAGGCACCAGTGCGTGCAAAGGTATGACCTAGCACTGTCCTCTACTCACTCGGATGCAAAAACAAGGTTGGCTGGCTGCTCCACTTTCTGGTCTTTGGTGGTACATGATGATTAAAAGGCACATTATAGTTTCTCATGTACCCTGGAGCTAACTATGGCATCACACATGTATTGGAAAATGGCAGCTGGAACAGATTTTTCCTGTCAAAACAGTACAGAGGAGCACAGCATAAATGTAAAGCTTGTATCTACAGGCAGGTACTATTTTTTCATGGTATGTTTCCACAGTGCTGAGCAGAATGAGCTCCACTCCTCTGAGTATCTGGGAAATCCCATGGTGTAAATAATGCTAACAAGCTATGGGCATGCGGAAATGAGGAACATTTCCCCATCCAGAGAGTATGTTGTAGCTCAGTGTAATCTGCTTCTGAGGGAGACCGTGGCTATTTTTAGGACAAAATGATGTTTTTCTTGGTCTTGTGTTCCAGCTAAAGACACTGTAATGGAAAGGTGATAGATTATCTACTCAGTTAATGGACATCCCACTGCAAAGCTTCCAGCAAGTTCAGTCTTTGTATAGAATACCAAGGGAAATGTTTTCTAAATTCCAGTTGTATTTATTTACTGCTGGATTATTAACTTGTTCTCCAGATTCTTATTTTCCCACGGAATGAAAACGGCACATTTAATTTATATTGTTTATTTTAAATTTAAAATAAGTTATAAAGCTGGATCTGCAGTTTGAGGGTACGCAGTAACAGTTCCTCATTTCAGTGCAGCATTTTAGCAGGCACCTGCTGAAAGAATATATGTATATAACTGAACAGACAGCTGACTGTAACACTCATTTCAGTATACTAGGGGCAGTTTCATCTAGAGTGTTAAACTTTCCTTCTGGATGCACTAACATATTTACATTTATTTCACTGGCTGAGTTTACACATAAAAATGTAACACATTTTTCTTTGGGTTAGGTGAACCTATATGAATACCTGGCTTGCATAATTTCATTTTTCACATGAATTTTTAAGACTGAGGAGAGTCTTCTCAGCATGAGAAGTGATGTCATTTGACTTTAGATCTGACCTCAAATAGGAAATGTAATACTTGTGGTTTGATACTTAATGCAGTGTGTCTCATTTACCAGTTGCATACATCTGGTCTTTAATGGCCATTTTATCAGGACTGCATCATTTCATCTTGGTCCTTCCACCACAAATATTTAATTGTAATAAGATCTGATCGTGGGATGTGTCATCGGTAGTACTGCATATATAGAATGGCTTGGGGTTACTATTTCTATCTTCAAGGCATCCCGTGTGCTGTTAGGGATGACATTTTTTTCACGGCAAAACATTGCTGACAAGATATTGTGCAATGAGATTTGCATGACCAAATATCCTGTGAGTAGTCCAGTGGTTAGGATAGGAAACAGAGAGTCAGGATAGCCTGGCTCTGTTCCCACTTGACACACTGACTCACTGTCTGACGCTGGGGCAAATCACTTAATCTGGAATTTCCCAGGGGGCTGAGATGCACGGCTCCCAGGGAAAGGCAGGCAGAGATGGGTGCCTGACTCCTTTACATCTCTTGAAAAACCTCACATCTCAATCCTGCTGCAGCTCAGTTTGCCCACATTAACAGAGGGACAAGGTTTATAAAGCTATTTGGGTCCTCCAGCAGAAATGGTTTATTAAGAAAATTATAATCATGGCATAAATATGTAGTCTTTACCAACATGCTATTTGGTAGGTACAAGCAGATAAAGAAATCATGTCCCTTGCTTCTTGAGAAATGCAGTGTATTTTGTTAATCTTCTGTTAAGAGGATGAGTTAAGAAGACTAAGGAATTGTCAAAGCCATGTTTCCAAATGTACCTTACCTACAAACCAGCAGCCACAGGGCATCCCTGGAAGCAGCGACTTTTGGTCCTGTGGCAGCTCACCCATATGGGCTTGAGGAGGCACAGCTTCTCCATCACTAGATTCAGCTTGGGATCCAACACTGTTCTTTCCCACTTCATCAAACCATGACCAAAAACATACTCAGGCCCTCACATCTTCTACTTCGTACCCTTCCTGTTAACTCTGTCAGACATTTCAGTCTGCATCTTTCCATCAGCTCCCACCTTGCACTCTTATTGCCCTGCCTTGCTTTTATGTCCTACATTAAGGAGATACAGGTGCCGGCCCTGGTGGGGCTTTTACAGCAGCCACTAAGGCAACAAGGTATTGCTGATCCCCTGCCAGATGCACGACAACCACAGTGTGACTTCACTCACACCAGAACTTAGGAAATAATCTCCACCTCTACTGCTGGAAGCTGCCTGCACATCTCACTTCAAAGTGGCTTGCACATCACCAGGGAACCATGATGTGAGGGGGTCCCTGGTGAACCACTGGATCCATGTGGTCACACTGCTACAGAACAGATTTTTTTCTCTTAAAAAGCGCACAAAACATCATAATTTGGGACATTTTAATGCACAAGGCAAATTTCAACCAGTGTTTTGGCCTCAAAATAGCAACTCTTTTTCTTTTTTTTTTTTCTGAAAAGGGAACTCTTTCGATCTGTGTTTTAAACCCGTGTTTTAAAATCTCAATTCAAAGAGAAGTGCTGGGCTTGAGATGGCCACTTTTTTGGATACTGTTGATATTTCTAAGTTTCTATTGAAAAATGGGAAAATACTGTCAAGAACGGCCATTATCTAACACAGAGCTGTGGATGCAATGAAACCTTTATATAATCAGCCAGCTTCAGTTGAAAACATACGATGAGCTCAGCTGATGTGGCATTGAGATTTGGTCTTGTTTAATTTGGGAACATAGTTTGAAAAGAACAATGAAACACACAGGGGCCCAAATCTTCTGTGAAGGCAGTGCAGTTGCTCCAATTTACACAGGGATAAATAGACAAGCTGGTAGCTTGCCTACCTATGGAATCTGATGCTGCTTTGGATCTAAGGTGTCTCCCCAGTCTCTAGCTGCGATTCTGGAAAGACACGGGTCTGGTTTAAGTGTTCTGCCATATCTGCAAGCCCTGCGCTGATGTGTGGATACCATGGTGGGTCTAAGAGGGTGCTGGACATCATGTTTATGCCCACAGCCACTTGCTCCCCTATGGTGAGTTTGCTGTCTTGGAGTCTTGCCTGTCTGGCTTCACATGAAGCCAGGCAGGTGCTAAGAAGGGGAGGGGGAACAGTAGGGGTGGGAGGGGCACTGAAATCACCTTTAACTCACATACAGTGAATTTCCTTTCATCACGAGTAGCCTGGGTCATGGAGACTGAGAGGAAACTATCTTATCCCAAATGTTTGATACTGAATACATTTGGCTGGCTGACTGCTACTTCCAGATGTGAGTGAATCCAGTGTGTATGTTTGCCTGACAGCGTAGTTTGGCCCCAGTCTTTGCTCTCAGAAACAGGCCCAGAGTACAACCCAACCACCTTTCTGTCACCCTGACTACTGATCCATGCGCTGCTGAACAGTCTTCTGGTACACGTTGGAGCAGCTTCGAGGCTGCTGTCATTCATGCCAACACTTGGTATTTCCAGGGAATTGCTACCGCACCTGGATCATGGAGATGCCAAAATGCCTTCCGATTCACCTCTTTTATCACAACACTTGCTCCGAGATGGCAGGAAGCAACATACCTCTGTCTCCCAACACCACTCAGCCAACTCCTCCACTGATTTTTCTGCCACCAGCTCAGTCTGTTTTAGTACAAACTTAGAGTAACAGAGCAGCGCAAATTTCCCTTAGATCAAAGATGATCTGGCCTCATCTCAAAGGTTACTTTTTTTAATTTCCACTTTGTCTGGTTACTCTGTCCAGCAGCTTTACAAGGCTCATGAATTCATGACCAAAGAGAAGTCGAAGCTCGCTCGCATCCCCCTTGTTAGCGTGCCGCCTGTCTCGCATGCCATCCAACAGCTCACTCCTTTGGCTTTGAAGAAGACACAGCTCAACCCGTATGAGGGAGGTGACTGGGCAGATAAATTATTAGCGTTGCAGCTGTGAGGCAGAGACGCTGAGAGAACAGTTGTGAGTACAAACAAAGAAGGGGGAGACGGGGTGTACTCTTCAGATAAGATTAATCCTGAATTCTACAAATTCTGCAAATCTCTTAACACAGTGAACTTAACTCCTCCAGCAAAGATTTGATGGAGAGGAAAGCATTCTTTCTACTAGGAGATATAGATATATATTTGCTGCTGCTATATTTCCTTGCTTGCAAGGCATGATGGGCTTCTCTAGAAATAATTTCTGGTGTCTACCATTAAAAAAAAGAATGTTGTCACAAGTTATAACTGCCTTTGTAGAACAGCTTTAAGACAAAATTTTTGTGACAGAGATAAAAACAAGCAAATTAGGAAACCAGGCAACTTTATGACATTCAAGGTCTTGCAAACCCTTCTGTGTGTGGGGGGAATTTGTTACACCATTGACAACTTTCACAATAATTTTTTCTCAAAAAATTTATCTAGTATTTTATAGGCTTCTCAGTTCATGTATCTGTTTAAATCTGTTGTGTTTGTTAAAGTGGAGAGCAGGTTATGGCTGCTTTTTAATACTTGTGTTACAGGCACACAAGAAGAAACTCAGCTACCCAGCATAGCGGGTTCGCTTCATGCACCCTTTTTTGTGTATTTGTGTGTGTTTCTGTGCATTTATTTCATGTTTATGTCTGTATAGGGAAGATATAGGAAATCCACATGTCACCAGCATGCCTTATCTGTGCACATATAAACATATCCAGGATCAAATGTAACGTCTCCTTTTCCTGATGCGTCCCTGCTCCACACTCCGAAACAGACGTTTTCTCTCAAGTAATTTCTGCAGTTTTTCTTAAACAAGACCTGAACCCGAGCGGGTGGGACCTGCAGGTTCAGACCTGGGATGGAGGCTGAATTGGAAACGTGGGGTTTTAAAATTAGGTTATCCAGTTTCCCCTACAAAGCCTCGCTGTTTCCACGGGATCGGTTTGTCTCCGCCGCGTTGAAACTCCCCTTCAGTCCACAGAGACGGCAGAACAAGCAACCGCGCTTTCTGCCTTTTCAGCCCCAAAGTGGAGGGGTTTACCAGGCGAGTCTGGCGGTTTCCTGCACCAAACTCCTCCTCTCAGCCCGCAGATGCCCCAGCCTTTGCCTCGCGGCCGCCCCAGGCTGGCTCCCCCCGCGGCGGGCAGCGGCGGCCGGGCAGGCCGCTAGGGGGA
>NW_010165521.1:0-18046 GCF_000695765.1 Mesitornis unicolor | reverse complement strand
ACTCGGCCTCCAACCCCCGGGGCGAGGGGCTGCGGTATGAGGTCCCGGCTAATGGTGGAGAGACTCCTGAAGACATAAACAAGATCGCGGGAAGGTGAGCGCTGACCGCAGACTTCCCCCGCTTCGGCCGGCTGCGGGAGGCCGCTTCACACGGGAGCCTCCCGCCGCTCCCCGGGGGCGAGTCAAGACCACTCCCGACGGCGGGTTTCAGTCACCGATATGTCAGATTCTAAAACTTTAATGCTTCTCCCAGATAAAAATAAAATAGTAGCTCCCCTCCCAAACAGTATTTTTGTTGAATCCCACGTTAGGATGAGGACACCGACAAGAAGCCCCTATACATCAGCCAGTCACGCAGTCTAAACAACCGCGCTGGACGTTTTCCAGCCTTGCCCAGTCAATGACCGCAGACTTCTCTGGGAAGCCCTCATGAGCGGTGGCAGTGGCATAACCCTGCCTTTCTGCAGGCCTCTGCCACAGGAGCAATGCTCAGGGACGGGCACAGGCCAGTGCTGCCAGGAGGTTAAGTGGGTGTTTTAATGTGGGGTTACCACACCCGGAAAACCCAGGACACAAGACAGAATGGGGTTTTATGGCTTCAAGGGGTTACAGAGATGTCACAGTCCTAGAAGATGTCTACAGCTCTTCAGAAACCAAACTCAGTAGATTAGTAAATATTAAGTTTATATTAATAAGATCCTTCCATGTATGTCTTTTTCATGGGAACCTTAGGAGACATTTCAGGCACCCTCCAGAACCAGTACATTCCTAGATGGGACTACAATGTTTAGGATATTGGTTACAGGAGAGGAATCTGATGCCCCATCCTTTCAATAATATACAGTGACTATTTGTCATAATAATAGATGAGTTAATTAATTAAATATGTTGTTTAAAATGGTGCAGCAAATCAATGGATGGCATTTATTGTTCTATGCATAGGACTTGGTTAGACTGCAAGAGAATTACAACAGCAAAGATCTAGGCCCATGTCTGAGTTTTCTTACTGCTACACAGGGAATAAATCTCCAGTACTCATCTTATTAAAAGATTTACTGTGAGACAAAATGTATAAATTTGGAAAATGCATTCGTATTTTCAAAAAGTGATAAAGAAGTATGATGTAATGTATTCTAAAAAATCTTCTGTAAAACAATATACTTGATGTACCTAATCTGAGCTGACAAGTTTTGCATAGGTTGTCGTATTTAATCAGCGTATATCGACTATTCTGAAATGTGAAGTGGCATAAACAGCAACTTATTCCTAACTGCTATCATACAGATATTAGAATGTTTATATTTCATTGGCTTTACAAGGCACTTAGTGGTGATAAGAACAAAGAAATTATAAAGTTGCAGAGTAAAGCTGTAGTGTCTGATGGATCTCTTCATAGCAAACCTTTCATTTTTTGAAACTATTCTGCAGATACATTATAGCCTTAATGATTATTTATGTCCAGGTATTTAGACCTGAAAATTACAATAACATTATCTTACAGGGATTTTTTTTTTCTGCAGGATGAATGGGGGTGTCTTTGAATGCATGTGTGCATATGTGCACATGTACGTGAGCCAGTAACATTGAGATGGCGTCAGAAGCTTCTAGCGAGGAGGACAAGTTCAATATACAAGCTTTACATATCACTATGATTGTCACATGGCCTCTGATCTTTCTTCTCTTAGACAGAACGAATTTGTTGGCCTAGGCCATGTCGAATTCCCATGAAAACGAGTCCTTTCTTGTACACCTTCCAGCTTCTGCTCACGCATTTTGGAATGAATTTTTCCCTCCAGAAACACTGTGAATCACACGAATGTATCAAAAAGCCGAAGGTACAATTTGGAACAATATAGAAACATATAATGGGTTGGGTTGGAAGGGACTTTTAAAGGTAATCTAGTCTGTTCCCCCTGCAGTAAGCACAGACATCTTCAACTAGATCAGATTGCTCAAAGCCTGATCCAACCTGACCTTGAATGTTTCCAGGGATGGGGCATCTACCACCTCTCTGGGCAACCTGCTCCAGTGTCTTACCATGTTCATAATAAAAAAATTCTTCCTTATATCGAGTCTAAATCTACCCTCTTTTATTTTAAAACCATTACCCCTTGTCCTATCACAACAGGCTCTGATAAAAAGTTTGTCCACTTCTTTCTTATAAGCCCCCTTTAAGTACTGGAAAGCTGCAATAAGGTCTCCCTGGAGCCTTCTCTTCTCCAGGCTTCTTCCCAGCTCTCTCAGCCTGTCCTCACAGGAGAGGTGCTCCATATGCAGCTGATAGTCTTGATTTTGGCACCTTTTTTAAACAAATACAATTTTTAATGTTATATAGCCCTGTATCAGAACACTATCTACAGTAATTCAACAACCTTAACTTGTAACAGACTCACTTCATCCCACATGAAGTAAAGATAACAGAGACCTCCCTGTTTCCTACTGCGTGGCTGCAAATATTGTATCCAGTATTTCTCTACCCTCTCTAGACTGTATGTCTAGACATACACAGCAGAAAATCCCTTTTTGGATGTATTGGACACCACTCGGTATGGCTGCTGCAAAATGAAATTTGCCCAAAATTGCTCTGTGTAATCAATATCCTGACACTCCACTGTGTATGTTATGGGATTGTCACAAAGCCTCTGATTTCATCACCCCACAATGAATGTGGTTTCAGCAAGTAATCTTAATACCCAATAAAAGTATTTTACAGACATGAAAAAGCTCTCTTCCCCTTGGTATTAAGGAATTTGTGGGTAGGGCTCTGCAGACTTGCAATATTTAAATGAAGCTTACAGACAAAACAACAAGACATGTTAAACACTTCTAATTCATGGTCAAAAACCACATGGCTTCTCCTAAAGGCAGTCTTGGAACTTAAACAGCAAAATAAGGTGCTCGATTAAATAGACAGTCATAGGGGGATACCTTATTATATATAATTGCTTTTAACACACCTGAATACTTATAACTTTAAATAATTGCATCTCTCCCAACAACAGTATAGATTAGCAAACAGATTAGTCTATTTACTCAGCTTTAAAACAAAGCATTTTCTGAAGGCAGTGGAGTGGTGACTGTCTCTTTTTATGCCACCTTGTTTTTTATGAAATTGTAGAGCAGCAGAATTGTACCTGAAAGAAAACATCAGTATTTGGACCATTTTTTTTCTGAAAGTATTAACTGTGTTTCTCATGTTTGCCCTTTTGTTTTCCTTCTTGTCTCAGCACCTTTTCTTACATCCTTGGTACAGCCATCTCTGAAAAGTTAAATGACCCTAATGAGACTGAACATAGAACCAAAACTTTCCTGTCAGACCGATTCCAGTTTGCAGCTGCAGGGTAATTTGTCAGGAGCTGTAGCACAACTGATCGAGAGGAACCTCCCCCTATGCAGGCACACACACCCCAATCTGCCCATGAACATGGGAGCAGAGCTGCCACCTCTGTCTACTACTTCCCTCTGTCCTTCCAGTGCCCCACTGAGTAAACTGCATTTTCCAATTATTTCCTTTGCCTTAGAGGAGGTGGAATAGCAGCCACAGGTACCCTGGCAAAAAAAATTCTAAAAGAAGGTGTATGTTAGAAGTAAAATAGATTATTTTCAGGAAAATGACAAGTTTTGTCCTCAGGATGACTTTGCTAACCAGGAAAAGGATTCTCCAGCTAAGTCTCTGCTGGAGCTTTGCTGCTGTGGCTCTACTGGGAAGTCTCTATAGTCCACTCTCATCCTGGTATAACACTCCACTTATTTAAAGGGTCTTTCAGCTGTTCATTCTCCCAATGCTCCTGAGACACAGGGAGTTAGGAGCGTTACTCACGCCATGCCATTTGGGAGGCAGGAGAGAAGGAGGATGATCTGCCCAAGACCCGCAGCCAGCCTGGGGCAGAGCCTAAAGTAGATCTGCTCCCAGTTTCTGCTTGCTCTTCCAGACCTTTCTTTGTTTTGGCACATCCCCAAACTCATCCTGTGGTTCATGAACCTTAACAAACCTTTCAATGAAGCTTGTCTGGGTTTTGGATTGGTAAAGAAATTTGAAACCCAGGCATGGCTTTGTGTTGGTGCGTTCCGGGCTGTGAAAATTTCACATGCCTGGTTTTCACCCCACTTGTTCAGCCATAATAGCACGGCACAGCCGCCCAGAAAACTACGGATTTTACTGAACGGCCCAGTTTATGAGAAGAAGGTGGTGAGAGTGGTGGGTATGGAAAATGGGTTTTCAAGAGTTCATGAAAGTTACCACTTCCTTTGGGAATCCACATTCCTTGCAAAGTCTATTCCTATTCCCACCCATACAATCCCTTTGTTTTTACTGCAGTGGTTCTGTGTATCTAAGAATTTGGCACTACGTATTTGTTAACAGATTCTTCATGCGTAGATTGAATTGCTCCTAAAATTCTGTTTTCCACAACCTGTATGGAGGAATAGTAATAGTAGAAAGAAATAGTAATAGTAGAAAGAAATAGTAATAGAAATACTAGGTTAACCAAAATCAAAGGAAAGCCATTTTAAGTCTTTCATAAAATTTTAAACAAGAAGGAATAAAGGGTTCAAACAACAGTGGGTTTAATATGTCTGTGCTAGTGCACTCTTGAAACCAGTTTGCAAGTCAGACATGAAAATGTGCAAATGTGCAGTCTGAAACATGTTTTCTGCTTGCACTGAGGCAACCAGACTCCTGATCTTCATCCCAAATGTAGACATATACTGTAAAAAGCGCACAGCCTGTGCACACTCTTACTCCGCACAGTAGTCCTTATTTGTTCCTCTGGGGCTTTTTCCTGCTACCATTACACTCTATAGACTGTTAGATTAGCAGGAGCAGAGAGAGACCCTCACATGAGATCTGGCCCTATGCTTTTGTTCTAGGGAGCAATAGGGTACAAGAAGCTCTTTTACTTCGCCTTCATTGCCTGTTTGTGCTGAGTTTTAAGGAAAAAAGCTCACCATCAAACCGCCATTTAAAGTGTTCCTGTGTCTACCCAAGCCATGCTGAAATGGAAGGTAAAGAATCTGCCTCAGTCCCGGTGTTGCTGTATTCATTTTCCCATGCAGCGAGGGTGATAGGCAGACATCCACTTTCAGATCCAGTTGTGCTGACCAAAGGATCCACCATCCCTGGCTGCTTCATGCTTCCCACCATCTGTTTAGCACTGCCCAGTTCAGCCAGCGGAAGGACTTGTGTTTAGGCAACCTGCTGCAGACCACAGCTCAGTCCCCTTCCAGCAGCCACCTGACTTGAAGGAGACTGCTTGTATCCAACTACTCATGTCCTTATGGAAGCAATCACATTTCCTCACACTGTGGATTTTCTCTTGAATCTGTACCTAAACATCCCAAAACAGGTTGGGGCACACAAACCTTTCTGTCTAAAGAAGCTTGTCCCTTTTCTCTATCTCTGTATTTCCATTTACTGAACAATTCATTTCCCATTGCTTCTCCAGAATACAGCAAATGCAATAGGGAGAAATGTCTTACCATCAAAGGGGGTCAGAGTAATTGCTGAAAATGCACGCAGTTTAGGTGTGTTGTGATGATTCTGGCATGAAACCCATTGATCTGACCACTCTTTTTGTCCTGTTTTCATTCTTCACGTTTTGTGTCAAGTCTCCTGTTCCCTTGCTTTCTCTCCTTCCTTGTATGAACACAGTAGTTATAAGAAGATATTTTCCATCCATACTTTGCCCCTCCAAGGAGAAGACATCAGGAACAGCTTTCAAAGGCATATGATAGGAAACATTGTATTAGAAAGTTTACTTCACTCAGAATTGTTTGTTGATTATTTTACTCTTTTGAGATCTTTCTTTGACAGACTCTTTTTGACAGGCACCTTCCAGACAGCTCTGCAGCATCTCAACTGAACTGAATATTCTGCTGCATAAAATGAAAACCACTATCGACAGCACTGGGACACACCAGCAGATCAAGGAATTTTTTCTTAACTCTTAGCAGCTTTCTGACTCCATAGCCATATATTTCTTTTCTAAGGGTGTCTTAATGCTGATATCAATTCAGCTCCAAGCATTCAGTCAGTGCACAAAGCCCACTCTTGCCAGTGAAGAGACATCAGAAACATTTTCTGCAAAAGGATAAGTAATGCGAAGTTCAAGGCTCGTTCAGAAATGGTAGCATTAACCACAAGAAATTTTAACTGTGTTTCCTTTTTTCTTGCAAAAGATAAAGGCCACACATAAGTTGACCCATCACACACAAAGATTATGATTCCCAATTCTGTACTTTTGTTTTAATTATGATTTTAATGTGATTTTTATGAATCGCAACATCAGAGCTGACTGCAACAGGTAGGGACATATAGGGTTGTCTAAACCCTCACAATTTTGCTGAAAGTTTCTTTTGCCTAACACACCAGCTAACTTCTTGATTAGATAAAGACCTAAGAAAACTCCTCTGCTGGAGAAGATGGCAATCAAATGTGGAAATCTTCACTGTATAGAGCACCCTGGGGTTTGTTAAATATGTGCAGATCTGCTTGTTGTAAGTGACAATGTTTATTCTTGCGAGCGAATTCCAAGATAGCCAGGCTTCCTTGGGGTTTAATCTCGGCCTTTTTTTGTTTCTCTGATTAGTTGGACTCTGAAGCAGGTCACCCCGTCTCTTTGAAGAATGAAGGGTCTCATTCCAGGGTGAGGCCCAACGAATTTGTGAATGAATGAAAAGTTAATTGAGGAAAAGGGCAGAGCATACTTCAGTCATAGTTAATTTAAGCAAAGCTGATAAGTTAGTAAATAGAAACACCAGTGTATTCTTTCAAGTAGAATTTTTGCTCTTACTGATATCTTAGGTGCTGTTTCTCTGGCCTTTTTAAAGATTGGTGCTTGTCGTAGACACTTTATTATCTAATCTTCTGCCCAAGGAGAGATTCTGTAATGTTGAGTAATTACAAATAGATTGAACTCTGCTGGAAAGTGTGTTTATAAAAATAAAGGAAATCTTATGCCCAGTAAACTTTGTGAGTGTTTTTTTTTTACTTTACCTTCTTGAAATAAATTTTTATTTTTACTGACAAACATTGTGGAAAAGAACATGAATGTTATACATAATCATTTTTTAGGAAGGTGGATGAAACTGTTGAATTCTGGATTTTTATTGTAGTTGATACGTCTTTTGTAAGCATTTCAGGATTGTGGTAAAATACAAAAATCTAACAATGGCTTAATAGAACGCATCTTTTAAATTTAAAACTGTTATATTAAATCTAAAAACAAAAGGCAGAAAACTCAAATGCAAGCAAATGAAAGGCACTCTTTCTTCATTTGTAGAGAAGTGGAAGAGGAAGTTGTATATTGCTAGAGGAAAGCTACTTCAAGAAAAGGCAGATCTGTGAGCTACACAATGCAGAAAGGAGAGCAGTAAAAAAAGCAAGGGCCACAGGCAGCAGCTTTTAAAGCCTCTATGGCAACATTTTTTATGAGTCAGAGAAGCCACAGCAAACAACTGGAGATGGAATCAAACATTTCCTCAATTTAAAATATGCTTTGGACTTAGAATCTGTCCCTCATACATCACAGAGCACCCTGCCATCACTAATGAATTTAGTCTCCTACAGTCCTCAGAGGTGAGTGTTATCCTCGCTTGGTAGATAAGAAAAATGGAGCAAGAAAAGGTTAAATGATTTTCCATGTGTCATGCAGGAAGACTGCAAAAGAGTTAAAAATAAAAGATAGTCTCAATAAAGACAGACTATGACCTGGGGCTGTTGTACAGTTGTGCTGGCAAACCTGAGAGGATAGACCATAGATGTCCAGTGTACTATTTTTGCAGGTTTCTAGTGGAGCCCTACAAAAGCCTACATCTCCTTCTCTCTTGCTGTCTCTAGCAATGGGAATGACTGCAATTCAAATGTGCTCTTTTGGTTTCCCTTGTGAAGAGCAGGTCCTGCTGATGTGAGTGATTAGACATTGCCTTCCATTGCTTTATATTTATATGTATGTATATGCACAAGATAATCTGCAATGATATTTTATTTTGGGTCCCCTCAAGCTAAAAACATTACAGCTGTCACTGCTTTTACTAAAAGAGGAGCCATTTGAGCCATTACAAATCCAGATCCTAACATATGACAATGTTAAAGGTGACAGGTACACATCCACTGCCTATCTGTACATAACAGCTACATGACAAATGATGAAAACCTAATTCAGTTAGTGTAATAACATATAATGACACTTGCAATGTGATCTAAAGATGTCTACACTGGCAGAACTGGTTTCAGGGACAAGAAAACAGTCCTGAGGTCCCAAGCCCGGTTAGGCCACAGTTCAAGACACTCAAAGCTCAAAAGGAGGAGGAGGAAGGAAGAACCTGTGTCTCATTCCCTGCATGACTCCAGCCTACATCCAAGGCACTGAGTCTCCAACTGCACCTGACCACAAATAGAAATGACTAAAACTCTCCCGTACACCCTATTTACTAAGTCAACCAGTTTAATTTTTATGCTTAAACAATGGTGGACACAGAGGACGGTCTGTACGGTCAAGAGGGTTACAAACTAGCTACTTTGCTGCCCCATAGCCCAGCTGAAGCAGGCATTTCTCTTACAAAAACAGAAACAAGAGTTGCACTCTTTCTGCTGATACCAAGACATCATTATCAGCAAAATAAACAGCAAGTGATTAAATGAGAAGCTAAAGTTCTAGTTCCAGGAACAAGTTTTAGCAGCCTTAGGTCATGTTCAGTTTTGGTAATCGTGGTCAGTCCTATGCATAATCACAACTAACTAGCATGATTTTAATCATTTTTCACTATGGATACAAAGTACAAAGGTTTGTCTAAAAATCTGTTGAGTAAAACAGGAGTCAGCCCACTTCAAAAGCCTTTTCAAAACTGCATATATAGGTCCAGATCCCAAAAAAAAGAAGGCACCTGAGAGTTGCATGGTGAAGTGTTTTGTTTTTCATCGACTCCAGAATGCAGCACAACAGAAGTCTCAACTCCACTTCCTGCCGCTGCTACCCAATGCCTCCTTGGGGACCCCATGCAGCCCCTCAGCCCAGTGGGGAGCTGCCTGCTGTCTCCTCCAGAAACACAAGGAGGACTTCCCTTCAGCTGGAGGCCCCAGCTTCCCTCCAGGAGGCTGGTTACTAAGCCGTGATGCCAATACACTGCTCTGTTATGGTTAACAGCATGGAGGTTAGATCATTAACGAGGCTGGAAGAGTTAGGTTCAGTCTCTTCTTTACTATGGTGGGGCTTATGCTTACTTCCTGCCACCCAACCTCCAGCCTAGTCAAGATCAGGGAAAGACTTTGGGTTCCTCACTGCAGGGTGGGCAGAGTCCTGGTTACCAGCCTGGGTGAGCTCCATCTATATGTTATCCGCTCACTGGTCAATTGAAAAAACATCAATGCTTCTAGAGATGGGGACCAGAATACGGCACTCTTCTGTCTCAAGCCCCCTTCCTCTGCTGTACTTGTAAATGGCTCCAGCAGGCCCATGGTAGGTGTGTGTCAGCCAGGCAGAGCCCTCCTGGGGAGCAGCTGCTTTAATTTACCTTTTGGCCATGTGGCTGGGACCCTGCACACCTCCACAGATGTCACCGCATCCTGGACCAGGAGGGATGTCACTACAGCCCAGACGAAGCACTGGTTGGGTAGCCTGCAGCAGCAGCCCTGCAGCCTCCCCTTCCCCATGCCCTCCTTTTTATCTCCAATGTCTCAAAATGAGAAACTCGGGAAACCCAGATCCTGGGAGTGGAATACAAAGCACATGGAGGAAAGATGCTGCACTCGCGTCTGCCACTGCCTTTTCCTCTCCTTTTGAAAAGGGAATCTTATGAGGCTTTGTCACATTTCCTTCTTTCTTTCTCCTCCTCTCCTTTTAAAAGTTTAATCCTTATTTCCATAGGTCCTCTGCTATCCACTCTGTTGGTGTGTTTTTTCTCTATAACTAGAGGAAGCGTATTTTATTTATTACAGCTTAAGACACTCAACTTCTAATCTGCAAGGACTCGTTTCCCTCCAATTTTGTTTCCCTTCTGAACTGCCTCCACTCACCCCATTTCCCAGCACCACATTTTCTCCTCTGGCAAATTCCCAGAGGGGCAAGGCCTGCTGCTTTCCCTGAGCCCAAACGTGCTCCCCTCTCCTCTCCATTCCTGGCAGGGCTAAGGCGAGCGGGAGCATGGCTTTGGGGACGAGGGGCATGCAAGGAAAGGACGGATCAAGAGCTGTGTGCCAAATCCAGCTGGAGGCCCTGCAAAGCAGCCAGCTCAGTTTAAACTTTGACCTTTTCCCTCTCTCTGCTGTGATACACAACAGGCACTTACCAAACCCAAGCTGGTGAAATAACAGTCCTTTTTTTCGGTTTTGTTTTGTTTTTACTAACAATGAAGCTGTGGCAAAGGAAAAGTCAATCTTTTTGATCTTTTGTAAAGCAAATACCTCCATGTTACCAGTTAAGCTCTAGGTGTGAAAAATATTTACAGGGTTCTATTTAAAACTAAATAAAAATAAAATAAAATCAGTGACCAAGTCTCCCTCCTTCCACCCTCAAAAATAATAAACCATGCCTTCCATTAACTCTTTTCAAAAAATGTTCTTCTTTTAGGTACAGAAAACTGTAATTCCCCTGGGGAATACACTTTCAGTTTTAGCTGCCACTTTGTATTTTGTTTTTAATTACAGACTCAGTGCTTAAAAAAATTATATTTTAAATGAGTTGAGTTCCCTGATTATTTTAATTTCTTTTATTTTTTAGGTCTTTTAAAGCCACCAGTACAAGTCTTTCACATCTCCCAGTCAGTTAAGGAAAACAAATGCCATTCCTACTTGATGTTCTTTAAGCTTCAGTGATTTTGTTATTTTAACATCTCTTAAACGTAAAGAACTTTTCAAGATGTCAATTCTCCTACCAATAAACTTAATTAAAATGTACATTTAAATGAAAGAGATAATTAATTCACACCATTCCATTTGCTTATTACTTGACAGTCAGGGTGTATTAAAAGCTCAGACCTGTGAAAAGAAAACATACAGAAAGAGGCACAAATAAAACAATCGGCATCAAAACATCATTTTCTGTCACCATTTTCCTATGTTCCTATAATAAAACTGTCAGCTGTGTGAAGTTATTTTCTGCTTTTTATGAGCATGGATTATCCTTACTTTCCAATGAATTAATTTCACTGACACTGTAAATTTTTGTTTGTGCTCATTTTTCTTTTTAATTTTAGAAGTCAAGATAGTTATGGCTATTGCTATATTTAAACGCCCACCCCCACCCCTGAACGGCCGCCTGGACAATCAGTAACATTTTCCAGTTAATTCTGTATAACAAATCAGTGTTTCCTTTGTTTGAAAGGTGACTTCTAAAACCACTCACTTCCAAATAGGAATAATACGTATTTTGGGGTTTATTGTTATTATTTTCTTTAAAGGAGAAAAAAAATCTAAGCCATTTGGGATTCTGAATGGAATGTGTTTTGTTTCAAGGCAAATAAATCATGTTTGTGGAAAGTCTAATAATTAGCAAACTCCTCTATTCTTGTTCAGGGGGTTGTATTGATTGGTGAGCGAACTCCTTCCGGTAAAGCTGGGCAGTGCTGGCCTTTCTCTGGCCGGCTGACTAATTCCTACACATCTCCTATCACCAAAAGAAAGGCACAGAGAAACAAAGTTGGTTTTGTCCAGCAGCCCGGGTCCCCCTTCGCTCTGCCCAGAGGTGCCTCATCAATGCGGGTGGGCACGGAGCTGCCTGTTGGCTCCTGGCTCCCCGCCCCCGGGCGCTCACGGGGCACATGCTGGTTTCCTCCCAGGCTCCCCAAAGGAAATCAAGTTTTCAAGAGGCTGCAGCCATGCCCTGTGTCTCTGCTGAAGCCTCGCTAGCAGCCTTCCCAGCCTCACGGATGGAATAAACAAGCCCCTGCAGCTGAAAAAAAGGAGGGGGCAAGGCATCATTTTTGGGCAGAGCGCCATGGAAAAGCAGGAGTTGTCACTCTGGGGTTTGAGAGGTTGCTTCTTTTGAATGGAGAGGTTTGTGCAGCCCACCTGGGAAAGTAATGATGGACGATGAGAAATACCAGCTTCTGGAGATCATTCCCTCTACCCCAAAGGCAACCAGATAACCCCTCTACAGACAGCTTTCCAGGGAAGGGCAGGCCAGATTACTGAAAACTCTGGGCTCTAATGGCCAATGCATTCACCCAGAGCCTCCTTCATGAAGCTGTTCTCAGGAAGCTGTGAGAAGTAGCTACGCTGAAGAGCCTTTGTGGTGTGAGCTGTCTCTGGCAGTGTCGACACACTTGGTCTGTTCTTGATTGCATGTCTGGCTGGCAAATGTTGACTGCAAAGACTCAGTGTGACTGTCGAGAAAATAAAAGTAAGCCAAGTACAAAGGCTATTTTGGGCATAATAGCCAGTTATTCCGGACACTAAGGAAATACCCACATACACACACATCACATCACAAAACATAGCATATATGGAGGTGCTATGATAGCTCATACTGTCTCACAGTTTCAATTAAAAAGTTCTGCTCTCAAGGATTTCATCACAAAGATGATTGAGGGAGTGGAGCATCTCCCTTATGAGGAGTGGCTGAGGGAGCTGGGTCTCTTTAGCTTGGAGAAGAGGAGACTGAGGGGTGACCTCATTAATGTTTATAAATTTGTAAAGGGCGAGTGTCAGGAGGAAGGAGCCAGGCTCTTCTCAGTGACAGCCAATGACAGGACAAGGGCCAATGGGAGCAAGCTGGAGGTTCCGTGAGGAAAAGCTTTTTTACTGTGAGGGTGACAGAGCACTGGACCAGGCTGCCCAGGGAGGTTGTGGAGTATCCTTCCCTGGAGACATTCAAAACCTGCCTGGACGTGTTCCTGTGTGACCTTGTCTAGGTGATCCTGCTCTGGCAGGGGGGTTGGACTAGATGATCTTTTGAGGTCCCTCCCAACTCCTAACATTCTGTGATTCTGTGATCATTTACCTATAAGCGTTTACTCTGGGGCAAAACTAGACATGGAGGCATAGACATAGAAAAACGGGAAGAGAGTTGTAAAAACACCTACTATCCAGACCCAGTAATTTGATATGAAGATAATATTTTATTAGTAAAAGTTCTAAGAAAAAAATGGTTAGTAGTAGAGTAACATGATTGCTTTGTGCATCTGTACTTTCAGAGACCATCAATATATTGTACTGTTTTGATATTCCACATGGGATTTGGAAAGTGTTTAAAAATGTTAATTATTTCAGTGTTGCTGTCAGGTAAAACATAAATTATTCCCATTTGACACATGAGGAAACCAAAAGCCAAAGAGGTTCAGCTTGATAAAGAAACCAATGGCATGACATGAGTCGAGTCCCAGTGTTGCTACTTCTCCAAATTCTTTCTTCCAACCATCACATCTTTCTTCAGATACAGATATGTGTGTCCTTGCCTTTGCAGCAGAAAAAAACAAAGACTAATTAATTTTATTTTCATTGTGATTTATAAATGTACTGCAATAATTGTGCTATATCACCTTTGAGACTGCTATAGTCAAGATTTTTGTCTCTGCAGTGAATGATTAACCATAACAAAATTAGATGTATTGTCACCCTAGAACATTGAGCTTTAATCTTGAAAGTGGACAGAGTAGTGTATTAGAGGCACTTAAGTTGTGCAGGTTTCAAAGTGTAAGGTGGCATCTGTCCTGGGAGGAGCTTTCCCACATTCATCTAAGTGAAAACACTTTTCCACTCAGCACGGGTTGTCAGTGCTGAATGTCTTAAGAAACATCAGTTCATTAAAAATTAAACAAAACAAAAACCAACACAGCCTTTCTACTCTGGGTGATTTCTTTTAAGTGATCGGGACACATGTCTCTTACCTTTTTGTGCTTTTTTTCCCCCCACAAGATAGAAAGGGATCTTGTGCTCCTTGATCTCTGCATATAGATAGAAGATCACTGTACTCTGCGAGCTGAAGCTTCTGAAAAAATACGCAAGTACTGGAGATGAGCAAATACTAAAACATCACAGCTTCACTTCTGATGGGCTCACAACCCCAGATGCTGCTGTAAACAATTTAATTTCTGTCAAGCTCGTGACCCCACTTGTAACTTCCATGACCCCACTTCTGGTCATGACTTTTCGTTTTGGAACTGCTGCTGGAGATACTGAATTGTTTATTTCAAACACTATGCTCAGAGCTGCTAACTCCCCCCCACAACAAATGAAAACATCCGATGTCGGACTCCGAGAAAGTTGTAAGGAAATTTCTAGATATGGTCATTTAAAGCCTTTTCTTTGAGCTATTTTAACACCTCCTCCCCTTCTGCAGGATGCATGCATGACAATTACAGCCCCACCACCCTCCACGAATTTATAGTGAGCAAAGAAACGGTGACCTCCTCTGGAAAAGCTCTTGTAAAAAAAGAAACCCAGCACAGAAATCATGTGCTGATACCGTTGAGAACTCACAGCTTTTCCTTAATGTAGATACTCCTGGTGACCAATGCCAGTCGAGCCCAGCCTGCAGCATCCTCTTCCTCAAGCTGAACCCGCAGGGACTCCCTTTGCCAGCAGGCTGCGTGCAGGCCCCTGCTCTCAGAGAAATGGGGTCTGGAAAGGTGTCTGCCCTGGCTCCCAGCTCCTAAATTTGGAACAGGTTTAGTTCCCACATCTTTCCAAATGGCTAACTGTGTGTTATACCTGTAGACACCTTTTGTCCCGTTTTCTAAAGCATTACCGGGATCAAAACTGGGCTGGTACCATTTTGTGGAAGCAAAGAAAAAGGCAGCCAGAGACAGAACTATTTGTTGGGGTTTTCTGCAAGCGAACAAAGGAGATGTGCCTCTGCAAAAGCAGGGATTGGGCAGTTCCTTGGTTTCTCTCTTTCCCCGAGTGCTGGCAGTGGTGGTGGTGCCGGGGGCAGGAGCCAGGGAGCAGTCTGGGAAGCCTCCCAAGAGCCAGGATCACCTTGGCTCGCCCGCTGCCCACATCGCAGCTTCTCTGAGTGGCATGTGGCTTTCAGTGCTTCTTTGTGATGTGGAAAGAAACCCTGAAATTATATTTTTCTTTTAGCATTAGAAATTCAGGTGTTGTCTGGCTGGGAAATCTCCCTGGCAACTGAGGCGCAAGAGCCAAGAGAGTGAAAGCCAACCAACTGAGAACCATTAGCAGAGCTGCTAGGTCTCATGGTTTTCCTTATAGGCTAGAGGATTTCAGGCTCTCTTAAGGTTTTGAAAGGATAAACTGGATCTGTAGGAGGAGCTCCCCTGACTAGTTGTTCTCTCTTGCCCACCTGCCTCCTAGAGAAAGTCACCCAGAGGAGCTCCAGCTGCCTCCCTTTGAAGGTGCACAGGGCTTTGCTTCCCAGCTGCCTCCAGCCCTGTTCTCCTGCTCACCACTTCACAATAGGAGGCATATGATAAGAAGAGAGAAAGAAATAGCGGTAGCTAAGGGAGCTGCTCAAGCAATGAATGCAGCTAGGCTACACCATGTTTGGAGGAAGGAGAGGTGGATCATGAATTTTGGAGGCTGCGAGGGTGAAGGAATTTTGTGCATGAAAATTAACCCATATTTATACAAGAGAGGAGTGCATAATTCTGTTTTAGTGTGAGGGCTGGAGGAGTTCCTGGGCATGTAACATGAATAGTAGTAGTCCATTGTAAGAGTGTCTGAGTTTCCAGCTCTCTCAGTGCTATGGGTAAAGCTGGGAGTTGGAACTGTGGCCATAGGATACAGAAACTGAGGCAGAAATGGGTTACCCTTCCTCAAGGTCACAGCAGCACCACCCTGGAATTTGGGGCGAGTGGGGGCAGGAGAAAAGCAGCAAGTGGTTTCTCTGTGGTAAATCACAGCCTGCTAATTATTACTTGTAATAGGGCTGTGATGATCTCTGTTTAAGCGAATAAACACAGTTCTGACATATTTTTCCAGGGACTTAATTTTGAGTTGTAGATACCAGGTTTGATCACCACCTGGTACTTGCATTATGATAAGTTCTTCTGACTTGCTTCATCTGTCATGTTATAGCTGTTTCTTTGTTTTGCTGATTAAGGAAATATTTATGGAATGGCAACAAGTTAAATATGGAAGAAAAATCTATGATAATGGTAACTCTGTGGCACAGACCATGTAAATGGAGTTGTAAGCAAGTTCTGAAAAATCTCCCCTTGCGTTTCCCTAGCTATTTCACAGTTGCTCTGTATGTTAACATGTTGCACACAGGGGTCAGCAGTAGTTAACCATAATGAGGTAATTACAAGGTACATTGAGTACAGATGTATGTTAAGGGACATACATTAAGAATGTAGACTAATGGTACCGTGGTGACAGCAAGTTCAAGACTTGTAGCACTATTCTATACATTGAATGCTTTTAATATAACTTTTTTTTAAAGTAGGCTTTATCAGCTTTGTTTTTCCTGACTGCTGTATTACCATGTGTATATTGTATGTGGAATCTAATGACAGAGGTCAGGAATGTTAATCTAATGATGCAAAACAAGTAATAAGTGTGAGTTTTTTGGTCCAAGCTTTCTCCGTAGATTTAAAATGACCCCATGAGAAAATATGGTTATCTTTTTTGTGAGTGTGTGATTTTGAAAAAATAGCTTGAGAATAGGTGAAGAGGAAGCAATGGGAAAGTTCGTTGAGTGAAACAGCTGCATTGGCCACAAATGAGGAATGATATGTGAAAGGAACTGCGAGTGAAGGCAAAACATATGTTTAGATCATGAGCACAGCTCCTGTACATGTCTGAGGTACCTTAAGTGAGGTAGTGTGAGTCCACCTGGCAGGATGCACAGAGCAGCAAGCAGCTTGGTGTGGGCTGTAAAACTTCCTTCAGGCTGGCTAAGGCGCTACCTTGGCAATTGATCTTGCTGAGCAATGTGCTGCTGTTGTATTACTACTAGCAACACCTGAGCTGATATCTTCATACCAGTGCCCGAGCCACAGTGATGTACATCTTGCATCTCTGCAGCACAGAGACACTGAGGGCAAATTCTGAATCTTCTCTTGAGGAGAATGAGGAACCTCATTGAGGGAGAAGAATGCCAATTTTTTAACACGGAGGTGAATTAGCTGCACTTTGAGTCATGGGATGGTTCAGTATCAGTCAGAAATATCACTCCATAAGGACATTGCATAATTTTATTGATATTCACCTAACAGTAAGACATTATTATAAAAGGACAGAAAAATCTCATGGCGGTGTTCTGCATTCAATACGAGGTTTGAATAGTATATATTTATCAATACAAGAAGTCACAGGCTTAAGGATAGAAAAACTATTGAAGAGCTTAAAAAATATCCTATACATTGGAACAAGGTGCAGTAGAAAAAACAGCATGTTAATGTTTAATTAAAAGACCACCACCTAGATAGACAAAAAGATGTGTTTTGATTAAGCTGGCACCCTCAATTTAGATATTTTCCAAACCGTATGCTTGACTTTACAACTTGATTACTTTAAATGACAGTATTTCTATCTTCAGTAATACATGTATGCAATATACATTGTATATTATGCCTTATTTACAATTAAATCACTGTAGGGAGAATGAATCTTAATGAATTTTGGTGGGACTTGGTTACTGGTTGTGACGTATACACAGACATACGAGTGTACACACATGCACCGTGAAGGTATCATTATGCATATATAAATGCACACATTGAAAGTGGAATTCTTGATGAGCTTGCTGATGTAATTATTAGCATTAAAATACTGGCTTTAGTAATATTTAGAACATACCAAATGTTGAAACAGTCAACAAAAAAACATCCTAAAATCGAACAGTTTCCCACCCTGTCAGGAGAGAACTTTTACAACCAGAAGGCACAGACATGTAGTTTCTTTTTAGACTGAAGCCTTATCCTCAAGCTAGCACCCAAGCACTCGGGAAGCGGCACCAGGAGCATCGAAGAGAGCTAAGGAAGGGTCCCCTGGACGATCGCTACACGGCGCTCCCAGTCCCAACTGGGAAATAGCTGAAAGTGAAGCCTTTTGCAAGACGGGAGCATTCACGAACATCGCTGCCTGCGGCACCCACACGGCTAAATAAACCAGTTACGGGTCTATTTCTTCCCCCGCCGAGCCCACCCT
>NW_010165520.1:0-9566 GCF_000695765.1 Mesitornis unicolor | reverse complement strand
CCCTCCCTCCCTCCCTCCCTCCCTCCCTCTCGTACTCCTGTCCTCCCATCCGTCCTGCCTTCCTGCCTTCCTCTGCACCACCCACCTTGGTGTCATCCAGAAACTTACTGAGGGTGCACTCGATCCCACTGTTCATGTCGCTGACAAAGATGTTAACAGCACCAGTCCCAGTACCGATCCCTGGAGAACACCACTTGTCACTTACCTCCATTTGGACATTGAGCTGTTGACCTCAACTCTCTGAGTGCAACCATTCAGCCAATTCCTTATCCAGTGACTGCAGCACCTCAGCGCAGCTGTGCAGTGTGTGCAGAGGAAGCCAGAGAGGTTCCAGTTTGGTGGGACTATTCAAGTGATGGCAGGTATAAACTGTGTAAAGTAAGATATGAAATGACTCCTATGTAATTCTCAATAAACTATGAGTTAATCTTGCTGTTAGCTTCTCTGGAGTTAGTCCTGTGGGAAAGGCATAGCATGAGATAGGACTCATGTATTGGGTATCCTTGAGCTCCACAGTGCAAAGGATTCAGAGCTGGTCCAGAAAGATGGGATTTAGGCACTAAACACTCTTGCAGTGTCTAAAATGTCCCTATATTCTCTGACAGCGTCAGTGCCTGCCTGCCTGCCAGAGTGATGCCTACTTCAGTGTCTGTCAAAGCTTGTCTTAAGTGAGTTACCATTTTAGAGGACACACACGACAATATACTTGGAAGACATTAAACTGTGTGCTTCTTATGCAGAAGGCTTGAAAAACTGGTGTATTCAGCTTCAGGGGTTGTTTTCCTTACCATGGTGGTGATTTATCACCCTTCCTTGCTTTTTCTTCAACTGCATCTATTAATGAACATTTAGTTTGGCCACTGTGCAGTGTAGATTACAATTTTTATGTACGCAAAGGATCAGACTTAAATGACAGCTCATTTAAATACTTAAATTATTTAAATGCATGGTGTAGGGGGAGTTGCCATCCAGTTCTGTGAACTTCACTGTTTCATCAAGAAACCTGCAGCTTTGGAACTGCTAGTCAGATCTTAAAAACAGGATAAACATTTATTTTTTTACAAAGCCTTAAAGAGGAAAATCCATTTAAGCATAGCACATCTCTTCATATGTTAAATTACCAGAGTAAAATAGTTTTTGTTAATGTCTGAGACTTCAACAAGAAGTAAGTAAATAAAATAGAATAAAAATGTCCTTAATGCTTTCAGTGACTTGTAATAAAAACTTACTCAGGTATAAAATAAGAATGTTTGTGCTAAAGATTTCAGAACCAGTCAAGAGTTAACGTCTGAAGCTTTACACAGGGCAAAAGCTGAAATTGGACACAGGTATTGAGTCAGCCTGGCATTGATCCACACACTGTGTGACAGTAATGGCTGAAGGTCCTCAATGTCTTCAGTATTTCTTTTTGAAAGATTTTGTGACAATGCAGCTACATATTGGGTGTGCCTGCAACCTGGGGTGAAATAGTAAAGGAAAGCAAGGTAGTATTGTTATTTTACTGGTTGATTCCTTTGCAGTGTTAAGTCTTTAAAAGCCTGTCTTAGAAAAGAAAGGAAGTTTTCCTCATTCCTCATCCTGTAATGAAGGATCCATACTGTTAGAAACAAGAATTGCTTTGAGTCCCTGCATGTATAGTCAGTACTTAGAGAAAAGTAGAAATGACTGTCACTATGTCTTGCCTCCAGCTTCATATTAATGTATTTTTAAAGCTGTATAATTTCTGTTTCTGGTAGATGGACTGTGGGGGAAGAGGTAAGTCAAGGTTAAAATAAGTTGTTGCTTTGAGTAAGGTGACCTGTGAGACTGTTAAATTGCTGATTGTTAATGCGACTTAGAGAGGAACACTGGGAAGCAAATGAAAACCAGGGAAATAATGAGACAAAAGTTGCTGGTATTGCACTTGTCTATTTGTTCATGAGTGCCATAAGAGTTGGCATGCGTTTGTAAAAAAGGCTGAGTGGTCTGCTGTACAGCTCCGTCTTAGTCACCAGTGGACATCTTTTATGATGTTAATAAGGAAACAGTAACCTTGCTATACAAATACCAATCTAGCTCAGTATTTTGCCTCCAGTAACAGAAGGTATCAGATACATTACAGAAATACAAAGTTGGCAGTTATTTAATATTTTGAGTACGCAGCAAGTTTCTTTTTTGTCTCCTTGAGTGAGAAGCTGTTTTGTACCCTGAAGGAAGAGTGAGGAAATATATTCCTACCAAAGCTCTTGGTATTACGGTACCTCTGGGTACTTTCCTTATCAGTAGAAATGCATAATCATTTTGGGGATCTAGGAAAGATGTTGACATAGAGGAATATTGTGGAAGAGGTTGGCCACAGGCTAGCCGTGCTTTGCCTGGGGAAAGTGTTCCCTATCTGCCTTTCAATATTAGGGAATGCTCTTTTCTCTCGTGTTGGGAGAAAGGACAACAGAAACACGAGAAATCATTTTAGATATTGTGTATGAGAGAAATCTGAAATCTGAATGATAATCAGTGGAAAACATCAGAATGGCTCATCATCAACACTGAAGCCCTGCTGCTGCAAACCCCAGGCTCAAACCTATGTTAATGTGCGTTTTCATGAAGAATCGTGATATTCAAGGAGAAGACAAAGATTTTTCAGGAGTGGAGGTGGAAAGCAGAAGGGACAGCTGTGCCACTGACAACAATGTATAAGGCATTTTGGCTGCGTGAGTTGTGTGCTGGGCCTAGTACAGTTCTGGCCTTTCTAATCTTCCCTTAGTTTTCTTTTGCATAAATGCTGACTTTTACAGAATAACACTGAGAAAGAGCAAGAACTGTGTGAAACAGACAGCATGCAGCAAGTATGTCATCACTGAAACCCTGGAAGCATATAATAATTCAGGCCATATATCAGGCCAATGACTTTCAGGAATCACTAATGCTTTTTGCTTGGATATGAATACCGATGTGCTTGAATTTGTTTTTTTCTCTGTTCTGATCACTATCACTACTAGAAAAAGACCTTTAAGAAATTATTTCTGGGCATTGTTCATATTCAGAACCTGGCTATGAATTATAACCAGGTACTGGATGGGTGGAGTACTCCAGAATATTCCAGCATTCACATGAGAAGTGGAATGGGAATCCAGTGAGAAGTGAGTCAAAACATGGCCTGATTAGTCCAGTTAGCCTGCATGGTGTCAGGTGTAATTACTATTCTCAGTAATGCTGCTATGAGACAGACCTTTATTTCTGATCCAGACTTATATGACAGCATGGATGATGAAGACTGCTTCTGCAGTTACTTCCCGATAACCTCTTTGTAATGAGCAGACTGTTACACCCAGATCCCACATGTCAGGAGCACACTGGTGCTGCTACCCCTTTCCCAGCCTCTTGGGTCCCAGTGCCGACCTCCAAAATTCTTTGTGTACATAGAAACAACTTCTGTCATTACTGTGGAAGGACACTAAAATGATGTGTAGCAATGAAAATGGATGAGAAAGCAATTCCCCTCACAAAATGGTCTCCAATACAGCAGAAAGAGCCAGAGTACCAATTATAATTGCTATACAGCATTGCTCTAGGGATACTTGTAAGTAAATAAGTATGAGCTGCTTGGATGCATGCAAGAGGCTGCTGAGAGCTTGCAGTGGCCCTGAACCTTGCAGTCGAGGGTGGGTGGGATTTGAAAACTACCAAACTAATTTCAAGTTTAATAGCTGTGATGCTCATTAGCTGAACACAGGGAAAAAAAAGAAGACCTTGAAGAAGATTATTTGATTCCAGAAGCATGTAACATACTTTAATTAAAGGGGGTGAAAAAAGGGAGATAAAACAGTGATCAACCAGAGCTTGGGCAGTCTCTAGCATCTGAAAGGGAGACTGGAACAGAAGTGGTGCCAAACCCATAAGTCAGAGCCTCAAAGCAAATATAGCTGTCTCAAATTACATATTGTCAGCATCCCAAAATTGCTAATTTTCTTCCTCCTCTCAGTCTACTACTGGGCTGGCTGTGCAAATAAACTTGTACCAAACCCACAATTTACCTGTATCTCCACCAAGCTTTTCTGTAAGCTATCCTGGGTGTGTGGTTTTCTCAAAGGCACCGGGAAGAGGGAAGTACCTAAGGTGATATATCAAGTGTTACTTGAAACTTTTTCAGACCTTATTGGTGCTTTTTGAGACTGATGTCAAGCTTAAAAAGATACTGCATCTAGGTTACCATGCTGCCCCGTATGTGCAGTACATGCAGCATTGCCTTCGGAGGAAATCATCTCTCACAGAAGACTTGACAGATATCTCTAAGTCTGTAATCTTCCGTGTGCTGTCAGAAACCCCTCCCATGCTTTGCATTGAGAGGAGGAGAGGAGAAAGCAGTTGAAGAACAGCATTTCTTGCTCTAGTCATGCTGATGATATTCCATTGTTGTCAGTCCAGAAAAAGCAATTCCTCAAAGTCAGCCTGGAGGAAATTTGGGAGTTTCTCCATGCATCCCTTGCTGCCTCAGGCTAGAAGAGCACTGGGTCCATGTGGCAGCGTGGAATAGATATTTTCTCTTTCAGTGTTGCCTTGATGGAGTGGTCCCGCTCATCCACAGCACATTTGGACAGGTGTGTATGTGCATGTGGAGACACCAGGACCACAGAGGGAGCATTGCTGGAGGGAAGCTGAGCCTGGGAAGCTTTGGGGCTCAGCATCATTTTCCAGACTGCAGTGGCGACCTGACATAAACATGAGAAATACAAATGGCCCTTACTTGCTGTTTAGTTGGTATGAAACCTTGCTAGCAGGTCTCACACCCACACACTCACACACAAACACAAATCGGTCTCTCTGGTAGCAGGTCCAGCCCTATGGTGTCCCCTAACTCTCAGGCCCCTGGATTTCCTGGTAGCTGGCTCAGATTTATGGTCCCTCCATTAGCCACCTCTCAGAGTCCTGTGATCTGCCCCTAGACCTCTTCTACCCTCCAGCTGCTCTGTCTTGTAGTTCTCTAGGGTAGATTTTCATTGACTTGAGAGCACTCTTAGCCAGGGTAATATTTAGGAATGGAGTGTAACGATGACAGACTGCAGTGGTCAGGCACGGGACTTGGCCACTTTTATCTACCTTCCTCTCCTTTTTCCTGTTATTTGTCCTCCTCGATCTACCCTGTCTTTCCCCTTCTCTCAAACATCCCATTGTAAGTTTATCACATTCCCAGTTTCCCTCAAATATCCCATGATAAGTTTGGTAGTGCCCTTAAGACCCATGGTAATCTTGCTTCCCCCTCCTTATCAGTTACAATGTTCTGGTTCAAGGTCCTCAAAACTTTGAGTGGTTCCTGCAATGCCCCATCAATAACCAATGAGAGAGCTGTGGCCTTTGGTATAGTCTCTATTTTCTCCTGCTCCTTCGGGGTTTTGTGTCTGGGTTTTTAATTTATTGCTTCTCTTCTTGTCTCTTGTCCCAGTCTTCTATGCTCAACAGCCCTTAACCTGATATTCTCACAGAGCAAATAGCCTCTCAGGCATCACAAGGGTATTTTGCAGTCTTCTCTAACAGCTGTTCAGAGGATCCTGCTGGAGCTGAGGTGGGACAGGAAATGGCTGTGTTTAATTTTACTTTTGTGTGAATTTTGGACTAAAAATATATAGTCTTTCTATGGCAGCCCAGCAACTTTAAATACCAGGAAATCAAGTTAATGGAGGGAAAGAAAACTAAATATAAGCTTTGTATTAAGGCTCATTAAATTACAAATCATTGAATGACTTGAAATAAGATTAAAATGTAAGTTCTTTAGTCTATTTTTAAGCTGTTCTACTATTATGGTTTTTTATTATATAAAAGTTAAGCTAGTCATTTATAAAATCATCTAAATGCACCTTTTTCACCTTCTGTTCTCAGATTTGGCAGTGAAAAATTGTTCTGATTGCAGTTTCTTGAAGTGTAATTACTTTGTCAAAGGAAAATATAATTAGAACTGATATTTAAAATGCACTATAATTGTATTTAAGCCATTTGATAATTTGGTCACGTACTGGATGTTTTGTTAATTTAGCAACGGCTAACAATACTGAAGTTGGAAAATTGTCTGACAGTTTCTCTTTCCTGTTTTAAAGAAAACAGAATTTGCTCTACCCTTCCATCTATTCATGGAGAGAAGCTGTGGACACCCACTCTCTGCAAGCAGCTCCATTGACTGCACAACAAATTGTCCACAGAAGTAATACTGCCATTGATATGCTGACTGGATCAGGCTCTGTTTGCACAATGACTCGAATTTAATATTTGACCGCTCTGAGATTTTCTCTCTTAGGGAGCCAGTTGGGAGTTGGAAGCTGAATTTTAGTTCCAGCTTTGACACTCAAGCAAATTGATGCTTTTCAGCTTTACTTTCTTGTAACATAAGGTTGCTAGATGCTTACCAGCTTTTCTGAGTGTTGACAAGATTTCAGCAAATGGTAGCTTTGGAGCTGAAAATAGCTATTTTTAGTTATTTTCTCTATTTGGAATAGCCTCTTGATAATGCAAAATAAGGAATTCCCATAACTCATCTCTAACATGTCAAAATACTCCAAGCAGCTCTTGCCTTTCCTTGCTAATAATGGGCAACATCCATCATTCATCACATGTTTATGCAGATCTGTTAAGTCTTCCTAACTTAGTGAGGAGCGGCCTTCTCACATGAATTCAGTAACATGTCCTTTGCAGTGACAGCAGCCTTGGGGCAAGGAAATGGTAGGCACTACCCTGCAACCACAGCCATGGCTGTGGACACCTAGGTGTCCAGTATGCTTAATCTGGGAAAGCCAAACCTTTGCATCTCTTAATGTCTGCAGTGTGACCAGAGACATGTCAGATTTATCAGATAAAAGGAACAACAGTGCCACATACCAGATGGATTGCACTAAGCTCTTGGTGGTGGGGACTATGCGTGTGCAGTAACAGACCAATTGGCTGCTGCTCCAACTAGCTTGCAAATAAAACAGCGCTGCACTGGACAATACTGATGTGGGGTAGGGACCAGACATAGTACCCATGACTGAATCTGAGGTGATTCTGTACAGAAGCAGCAGGCAGGCAATCCAGAGACAGCTGCTGCATTAGTGATCATGAGCAGAAACAGAACAGGCTTTGGGAGAGAACTGAGCAGAAGCTCTCAAAGTGGTGGTGGTGGGTGGTGAGGGCAGAGGATGGACCAATCTGTTTCTAGTCTTCATCTAAAAGGGCCTATTGCACAATGCAAGGCAGAGATGTACACATCTGCAGTACTTTGTAAGGGTGGTTTCATTAGCCATGTAGCATGGAGCATCCGTGCTATTTCTTGTAAAAGCATTGAGGAGAGGGACCCTCATGAGGGAGCTCACAGAAAAGAGGGACATTTGTGGGTGTAGATGTGTCACCAAAAGAAATGGACTGACAGACAGCATTGCTCCATGCACAGAACTAGTATCAGTTAGTCTTCTTACGTTGAAGTGTTTAAGAGAGAAAAAAATCTATTCAACTTCTCTGAAAGCTCTTTTGAAAACTCTTGTGGAGTGTACATAATTCAGTGGCAGAGCCTGTCTGATGTGGATCTCATTACCCAAGAAGGAACTTTGGTTTCTGGATGGGTCCTTCCATTCAGTCTGAAGGTAGGGAGCTCCCACAGCTACATTCAAGAGGCAACACTATAGTTTATGAAGTCCTCGCTAGTGCTCTCTCAGATGGTTTCTCACTAGCTGATGAGACTCAGAAAAATATCATAAGAACTGGTGGGTCTGACTAGGGTTGTGGGCAAAATAGTTATTTGTCCATGTTTTTGTACCAGAAGATCCAGGTGTCTTTTTGTGCTAACGTTTTTTGGGGGGGGAAAGCCTGTAAGTACTTCCCTCAAGATAGCTTTTTTTGCGACTCCAGTATTTTGCTCTTGGAATTTTTTCAAAAGACTTTTCATGGTCTTCATTAAAGCAGTCTTTGATTTGTTTGAGTCTCAGGGTATTTCAGCCTGTTATCACTCAGTCTAGTTTTCATTTCAGGCAGCTGAACAAAATTTCAGGCAGCTCTGTGGAGAAGGCCCTGGAAGTCCTGGTAAAAGACAAGTTAACCACGAACCAGCAATGTGTCCTTGTGGCCAAGAAGGCCAACGGCACTCTAAGAAGAGTGTGGCCAGTAGGACGAGGGAGGTTATCCTCCTGCTCTACTCTGCCCTAGTAAGGCCACATCTGGAGCACTGTGTCCAGTTCTAGGCTCCCCTGTTCAAGAAAGACATGAAACTACAGGAGAGAGTCCAGTGGAGGGCTGTGAAGATGATGAGGGAACTGGAGCATCTCTCTTATGATCAAAAGTTGAGAGAGCTGGGTCTGATTAGCCTGGAGAAGAGGAGACTGAGAGGGCATCTTATCAATGCCTGTAAGTATCTAAAAGGCGAGTGCTAAAAGGATGGGCCAGACTCTTTTCAGTGGTGTCCTGTGACAGGACAAGAGGTAATGGGTACAAACTAGAACACAGGATGTTCAAGCTCAACACGAGGAAAAGCAACTTTATTTTGAGGGTGACAGAGCACTGAAACAGGCTGCTCAGAGAGGTTGTGGAGTGTCCTTCTCTGGAGCTATGCAAAACCCACCTGGATGCTACCCTGTGCAGCCTGCTGTAGGTGAATCTGCTTTCACAGAGGTTTGGATGAGATGATCTCCAAAGGGGCCTTCCAACCCCTACCATTCTGTGATTCTGTATCCATCAGCAATACTGCCTAAGGACACTTCCTGTAAATGTCAGAGGGTGCTCTGCATCTTGCTATCAGCTCAAACTGCCCGCTGATCCTTGGGGAAGTTTAAAAGGTTTTTTTTCTGTGAGTTCTTTTTGTTTATTTTGTTGTGGGATTTTTTCTTTTTTTCTTTTATTATTTCTTCACCGTTTTTGTTCTCATCCAAATCCCCCCTTCCCATTTATGTGCCTCATTTCCATTTTCCCAGATCTCTTACTGTGTTGTGATGAGCTGTTTGCTTTTAAGTAGTGGTAGGTCCCTTAGCAAGACCTCTCGGGTTCCCAAAGCCCACTGGGATCAGACAGTTCCTTCTGATCTCTGGTAAAATCTGTCGCTCTTATCTTATCAAACAAGAAGAAAGGAGGCAGAGAGGAGTCTCATGGGCTGATGGGCTGGTGTGCTTCTCCAGTCTCTAAACAGCCATTCTTGTTTGGAAAAGCAGTTCCTCAAAAATAATGTTGCCATCTCTCTGTTCCCATAGCTCCTGTAGCTATTGCTTTAACTAAGATAGCTGGGCTTTTTCACCAAACAGGAGAAGTTACAAGTTTAGGTTCCAATAATTTTCAAGAGATGAGGTTTCAGTTAGAACAGAGAGACCCTATTAATAACTAGAGAAAAGTAAAAACCATAGGATCTATGACTTCAATAGTTGCTTTGACACTTTTTAATGCTCAGAGCATGGGACAGAGGAACTGAGGACACATGAGAACAAAAACCATGGGAGAGCAGATGAGGCAGACTGGTGTCGGCACAGCCTTATGCACCAGTGTCACCAGGACTTCTTTGTGGTCCAGTTTCTAAAAATACCTGTTCATTAATACAAAGCAATTAAAATTAAGTTTTTATATTTTATTTTATTTTATTTTATTTT
>NW_010165519.1:2815-4989 GCF_000695765.1 Mesitornis unicolor | reverse complement strand
CCCGGTTATCTTGTATGTGCTGTGAGATAGTCATCCCATCTCTCCCTTGGACTTCACCTGCATCCTCTGCTCTACTGATTTGAAAGCATTCAATTCAATGTGCAAATTCCCTATGGCTTACTAGACCCGAGATAAACATCATGCCTGTGTATGTGGCACATTGGCACTTTTCATACCAATCTACGTTGAGAATCAGCTGCAGGAGGGGTAAATCACCCATTCAGGGATAGGCACTGTGTTCTTCTGCAGCTCTGTGGGGTTGTCGCAGCACGGAGCAAGGTGTTGTCCATGGACACAACTCATCCCTGAAGAAAATGAATGTGCAATAGTTCAAATACTGCTTTAATTCTTAGATCAGGATCTTTAGGTTGTGTTTTGTCCTGTTACTCTGCAAATGAGGAAACTCACCTTTTAAATTAATGTGAGTTTTTGGCTTGGATGCTCCAGAATTAAATGCCTGCAGATCTCTGAAACGGATGTATTTTGTATCGTATAATGACTTCAGATGATGATAAATTGATTTTCAAGAATATGAGGAGAGAGTATCAGGAAGATATCTTGTCCCCCCCAAAAAAAGCTCAATGGAATATAGTGTTCGCAAGCTTTATCCCCATCTGAACTGTTCAAAACTTGCTCAGATTTCACTGTATTTTTTTTTCATTAAGTTATATAGTTATTTGTAATTACAGAGGTATATCAGCATCTGAAACAGGGAATTGGGGAAGAAACGGAATTAGATTAACTGTTGTTCTTTATTTTGATGTGTTAGCTTCTGTGTTCCTATGATAGAAACCTTCTGTCTTATCCAGCACAAAATCAATGCTAGTTCTAAACCCCTGCTTCAGAGGACTTGGCAAATACATTACAAAATAGCTATCAATTCTTAAATAATTTCAAGCAAACTGAATTTTCCCATTACTCCTGTGTAATCTTTCAACAACATTAAAACAAGCAGCTCACTCTGCCACAGGAATTTTCCTCTTTTTTTTTTGTTTTTAACAGAAGTTGATAGGTTAGAGAATAGTTTTTCTTATCTGTTTGCTTTGTGCCTTAATGCTGTCTCTGTTTAATAAAGTGTTGGAGATAGGCAAATAAAATACCTCATGAGAATCTTGTACCAGTGATTAACTGAGAAATTAAACATTGCCTATCATTTGCATACATTCCTAGACGACCCTTCTTGAAAGCTTTGCCAAAAGGAACCTGAATGCTTCCTTTTCTAAGCATTTAAGAGCGTAATGAAGTAGAAATCCTAACTTTTTCTTCCTACAAAAGAGGGTGTATCGTACGTGTATGTTGGAAATTAACTTGTCCCTTATTAAGGAGAAAAACGGTATGACACTGACTGACCCATGGCATGACACAGAGAGGACACCTGCAGAATTAGAAATACCTGCAAAATTCTCTCCATGGCTCTGCTGGTGCAGCTCAAGGCCAACCCACAGTACTCCTGTTTCTCACTTTGGCTTCCTTGTGAAATGGGGCTGTCAGTTGTGCTGAACTGCAGAGCGGCTTTGTGATGCCTGCAAACATCCACAGAAAATGTAGCCACTGCTTCCACTTCCATGCTCTTAGATTTGTTCCCCAAAGATGAAAACCTTTAACCCACTGAGCAGTCTTCCCTCGTGAGGTTATACTCTAATGTCCCATGAATCCAGGTCAGGAACAAAAAGTATGAGAAACATTGAATCTCATCTATCTTCCCATGTCAGGTCGTTGTTTTTGAAAATGAAAAACTTTTTCATTGTGAGGGTTACAGAGCATGGCCCAGGCTGCCCAGAGAGCTTGTGGAGTCTCCTTCTCTGCAGACATTCAAAACCCGCCTGGACGTGTACCTGTGTGACCTGGTCTGGTGATCCTGCTCTGGCAGGGGTTGGACTGGATGAGCTTTCGAGGTTCCTTCCAACTCCTGACATTCTGTGATTTTTATTTTATTAATCACTAATTTCTAAAAGGTTTTGTTTTTCCTCTTAGGAGCAGTCCTACTGGCTGCATCTGGACTGCTGATACATGGACACTGGTACTGGTCCCCTGGATCAGAATTTCTGCTGTAGCATGCTGTGGCTCCTTCCTTGACATATTTCAAAGAAAATTGGGCCAAAAAAGGGGAGATAATGCAAGAGAGATCAGGGAGGAGTAATATTTGGTATGAAACAAAGTTTGGCAAGTGATCC
>NW_010165519.1:0-2805 GCF_000695765.1 Mesitornis unicolor | reverse complement strand
AGGAATGTTATTCACTTCTTTGGATGTACCCAGTGATTTCCTGGTATGTATTTGAAATGAAGGAAACTAAAGAAAGGGAGGCTTCCCATAAACTGAGAGAAAGAATGTAAAAAATAAACCAAAAGTCCTGTAATGTATGTTACTTTTATTTTTTTGCTGTTTCAAGATACTTACAGCTTTGAAGACCTATCTTTTCAGCTCTGCTGCTAAAGGTTTGTGCTTCTTGCACAGTATTCAGCACACTGAACCTGCACCAAAGTAGCAGATCTTGCTCAGAAAAAGTATGAATGTAACCCATGGACATTGCATCACAACGTTTTGTGTAGGAAGTATGGCATTAGTCTGCACATATCTTTAAACTGTAACATGAAATTATTTAACCTTCCAAGGTTAAGAGCTCTTGGCATTTTATACAATGAAAACTCTGCAGAGAGAGTCAGTAAGGCGTCTTTGTGGCTTCTTGTACTGAGACAGGCCCTTCCACTTATTTCCTTTCTTCTCTCTTTCCTTATGAACACCATTAGCTAGAAGAGCCAAAGAAATGCTGTTATGGAGATCACCAGAATTTAGGAAGCGCTCAAGTGGCAATATTAAGCGACATTCTCTTCTGTGCCTCAAATACTCAGCAAGGGTTTAGGGACTTTGGAAATACTGAGGTGGTGGAATGGCATAAAGGAGCTGTGTTGAAAAGGAAATCTGAATTTAGTAAGTGCAACTTCTTGTTTAAAATTCTTGAATGACAGTAATTTTTTAATTATTACTTTTATTTTTTAGTCTGGTAGATAAAAGCCACAAAGAACACAAAATAAGGTTTCCAAACTAAATTTGGACTTTGTAGGATATACAGAAGGAACAAATTAAGAAGCTTTCTGACTTCTACTTTCCCTGCTTTCCATCTGCTGAACTCTCTTGTGCCAGGTATTGTGGTGAAATGCAAAATAAAAATATGTTCCATGGCTCAAAGAGGTAGCAAGCTATGTGTCACACAACAGATCGCAGGTTTGGGAGATAAATTTGGACAAAGAGATGAGCTGGAGGAAGCAGTGAGATAGTGCTGGTTAAAATGAGACTAACAGTGTGAAAAAGCAGAGTGTAGAGAGGTGTTTGGAGAAGGATAAAAGGTGGATGCAAGGAAGGTCTTCTGGCAGCTTGGGAATTCTGTGGTGAAAACTGCTTCTCCACCCACCACCGTGGCTGCATCGTCAGCTGCTTTTGTGCACATCAAGAGGAGAACCATTTCTGTTTGAAGTGTCTTCCGTATTTTCTCAGTTCTCTTATTATTCATTGTCTGTCACTGCTTAAAATCTCTCTACCTTTTTAAAAAAAATAAAAATTGCCAAGCTGTCTTATGATTTGTGAGCATCAATTCCTTGCAACTTGTCTCAGTGCTCCAGGGGATACCTTACATTTGTCTTGTCCATCATGTTGCAGTTGTAAATGCTCATGTGTTGTTATTTCCCTAGACGTTAAACTGAAAGAGATGGAGTGGTTTCATTTCCTGTTTGCTTTCACCTTGGCTTCCCTCTGCATGCTCTTGGTAGATGCATTCATTAAGGATGCATTCATGAGCAAATATAAATAAACGATGTAGAAAGAAATATCCCTCCCCTGCTTCTAGAGAACACAGTCTTACATGTTTTGTAGCTGACCAGGCAGGATATTGAAAAACAAACATTTTTCTTTTCAAGTTTCATTCAAATGAATATTGGAACCCACAGAACCTGATTTGTTGGTAATGTTGTGAAATCAATTCATTCATTTTGTTTAATATTGATATTTTAATGTGCTCTCTTTCTGAAATGTTTGTGGAGCCATTAAAGACTTCTCCCGCTTCTAGTTATTTGACAATATCTTTGCTGAAATGCTTTCAAAGTAATGAGAAAAGCAGCAATGAATAATAGCAAAGAAAACCATTGAGACTTTGTAGTAAACAGTCTTTCATTCTTTGTGTCACAATCACATGGATTCACAAAAGCAGAATTCATACTGAAAACAGGTAAGGAAAAAACCCACACAAAATCACACAAACAAAATCCCAGCTGAGGTGTCCTGTGTTAAAGTCCAACATCAGCCTTGGGTATATGCTTACTGCAGGAGGGGTGTTCTAGATAATCTTCAAGGGTCCCTTCTAACTCAACACGTTCTGTGATTCTATGATTCTGTATTATTAATGATATTGTAACTAGCGTGATGGAGATAGTGTAAGTGCCTTGAAAAAAAACCAAAACATATGTTTATAAATTTGGAAAGGGCAAGTGTCAGGAGGAAGGAGCCAGGCTCTGCTCTGGGATATCCAATGCCAGGACAAGGGGCAATGGGAGCAAACTGGAGCATAGGAGGTTCAACCTGAACATGAGGAAAAACTTTTCCGCTGTAAGGGTTACAGAGCATGGGCCAGGCTGCCCAGAGAGGTTGTGGAGTCTCCTTCTCTGCAGACATTCAAAACCCGCCTGGACGCGTTCTTGTGTGGCCTGGTCTGGGTGATCCTGCTCTGGCAGGGGTTGGACTGGGGGAGCTTTCGAGGTCCCTTCCAACTCCTGATATTCTGTGATTCTGTGATTCTGTTTATACACCATAAACCACCAGAGCAGCTTTTCTGAGCTTCAAAACTACATTCATTTATTCTAATGTGAAAATGATACAATAGCAACCTGAATGTACCAGTAGTCCTGGATTTGTGACTTCAGCAGATCTGGCCTGAGATATACTGTTTTATTTAGTTCTCAGCTTTTGGAAGCTCTTTTTGTTCCTTGATTGGGAGCCTCTTCTTGCATAAATAATTTAATGAAATATAACAAGGGAAAG
>NW_010165518.1:63691-73174 GCF_000695765.1 Mesitornis unicolor | reverse complement strand
CTGGATTTATTCTCCCCGTTTTCGCAACACTATCCTTTCTTAAGAGTGAACATGCATCAGTACACTTGTTTTGTCTATATTCTCCATGTGTTGGAGTGGTATCCTGTTCTTAGATAGAGCCTCTAGATACTAATGTCAAAGGAAGACACACAGTCTGAAAAGCAGATAGCTACGTGGCTAACACTGAAGACAGCTCAAGCAGTTTTCCCCGGGAACAAGTTATGCCTCTAGCAGTTCTTACTGAATACTGCAAAGCAAACATTTATACTGGCTTTTCTTTTGCATCTACATGGCTGTGTATTCTCCATGTGTGCTACAGCCAGCTAATCTGAATGGAACAAAAACATTTGTTTTTCTTCACATTTCTCTATTTACCAAGCCCTTCCAAATAAATATTCAGCCGAAACCTCTTGTGCTATTAAGGAAAACAAATAAATCAAATGAATGAATTCATTTAAATGCCAGAAAGATCTATCATTTCTGTGTTCTAAGAATATCCCACAAACAATTAAATGTTCATGTAACAGAGGCAAGCCTGATAAAATGATGAGTCTCTCTGGCGCCAGCAATAGGCCTGGCTAAAAGCCAGCAACAGACTAGCATTTAAAACCCTACAGAAAATGCAAGTGACCCTGGGATGGATAAGCTGAGGAAGAGCTTCCCTTTGAACACCCTTAGCAATTCACCATGCTGAATGTTCCTTTAGTCTTTGGCTTCATTGTCTGGCTCAAACTTGCAGATTAATTTCCAGATGAATTTTGTGTGTCTTTACGGTCCGGCAAAATTTATCCAGACATTTCAAGCTTGATTTTGGCTTTGGATTCAGTCTCTCTTGCGCTGATAAAAACTGATAAGGTGATGGAGAGTTGGGAATTTCCCAGCATATGAGTGGGCATGATACTGGCTACTATAATATTTGTTTATATCTATACCATCTGTACCTTTGGGTGCCAGAAATGGACCATTCCACAGTGAAACAGGAGGCAGGAATGAGCTTGTGCCTTCACAGCCTGCTACAAGTTATGCCATCATTTGGCCTTTAGTCTTGGGATCAAGATATAGAAGAAGCTTTCAGGGCAGCCTGGCTGAAAAAAGATCTAACTTCTGGGATGTGCAACTCCCCAGACCAATTTTATATACTTTATAGTTTTACAGGCTTAAACTGTCCGGTAATGCAAATTATAGTAAGCAATGTCATTGCAGGAGTTATTTTTTTCTTTTAAGGAGTTCTTAATCATCCTCTCCTAGCAATGGTACTACCATTAACGATAGCTGAAGCAAGCCAAGACTATTACACTGTTGCAAAGAAGAAAATGAACCGAAGAGGCTGAGGGAATTTCTTTGCAGCCACTGATCAGCACTTTGCATCCATTAAAAATTACCCCTATTAAACAGGCATCACTCTTAAATATCCCCAGATCAGTATAAAACCCCCCCCCACTTAATTCCAGGGTGTAAGTAAAACTGAATATTTTTAATACAGAAAATATGCAATTAGTCTTCATTGCACACTTGCCAATTTTAATTTGGGAAGAAAAAGCTGTGCTCCAGTTATTGAACTGAAACCTTAATCTCATTTGAAATGCTTTAGGCTTAGAAATGAAACTCACTCTTTTGCCTCTTGACTTCCATCTCACTTCCCTGTATCTAAATGGAGCCCTCTCCCTCTTTCTCTCCCTTTTCCTTGTGAGGGAGGAGGGATGCTCTCCACTGCTGGAGGGAGAAATGGGCGAGAGCAGAGCTCCTCCCCACTGGACTGATGCATCTGTGTGGATTGGAAATACAGATGAAGTCCTAGCAGAGGGTGCCACTGCAGTTTCTGCCTAGAAGTCAACGAGGAAAAGGGAACAGTAAAACATTTAAGTTTGTTGAAAGGATTGCACATCTACTTCAGTAGAAAATTGCTCAGAAATGTCCTTTAATTGCACAGTGTAGGTGATTGGGGCAATCATCACAAAAGGCATGAGAGTTATGGATTGTCACTCTGGTTAAAGCAGGTGCAAGCATCCTGCCCCATTATTGCTCATATGTGAGCACCCTCTCTGTCAGTATGGCTAGTCCTGTGGATCACATCTGAATGATTAACACTTGTATGGAGCTCTATGTTCACAATAAAATCCTGCCTTGAGGATCTACCCTGCATCTGCCCCCTCTCCTTTCAGATATAACTGCATGGTTAACTCACTGCTGCTTCACTGATAACCCACACCTAAGAACAAGCATGCAAACACATAGGTTTTCTCCCATGCTGCAGAAGGTTGCTGTGTGGGATGGGACTACTTCACAATAAAATGCCTTGAAACAGTGTCTGACAAATAGAAACAATATTTTTTAATGTCGAAGTTTCTCATAAATCACATCAAATTCTTTTCAGGCACTTAATCTTCAGTCTGTCATGAACCTTAATGTTGAGGGATGAATTAGACTTCTTGGGAGGATCTTACAACAGAGATCCCATGCACTTTCAGTGAGGGACTTACTCCTTCAAAGTGAGTGAGGAAGTCCACATATTCTGGCTTTTCCAAATCTTTCACACTGTGTCTATGTATATTCTAGCTGAAAACAAAGGCTGGATCACAATCAACATCTTCCCATCTGGGACACCTTGTTGTCTGATGTGGTATAATAGAGATGTTCTGGACCTTTGGAGCTGAGATCCAGTGCTCTCATCTCTGTGAAACTGGAAGAAATGTTTAAATACTGTCAACATGTCCTTTTGTCAAACTGCCACTGTGATTTACTGGGAATGATTAATGCTAAACTGTTTGCTGCACGTTATTTGTTTATAGATGTGTTCTTGTTGACCAATTCGCATGCAATTTGTTATCTTAGCACACAGAAAGGTAGCTAAAACACATGTAAAATTCAGCAAGTGTAAATTACTGCAGCCTGAGCATTAGATTCTTTGAAAGTCAAAACCAAGAACACATCCAACGTATGATTTTTCAAGAAGCTATTGGCTTCAGAGGTGTGTGATGCATCCTAGATACTGAGCTTGCAGGACTGCTGTCCTACTGCTCAGAGGTAGTATCTGCGTGTAAATACTAGTAATAATTCCTAGAGTCATATGCTGCTAGTGTAAATGGTGAGACATTGTGGAAAAATTTTAAGTAAGCTCTACTGTTTTGTAACATTTGTATGGAATATATGAATGTTGTTTGTTTCAGTTTACATTAAAGCAAACCCAAGAGAATCAATTTAAACTTCTGACTCCAGGTAGCACCATGGTTATGTGACATACTGTAACAGCGGAAAGAAAACAGAGCTTTGAAGAATATACAGTGTCCTCAGAAGTTCTAAAATAAAGCTTCCAGCATTGCACAGAGTCAATTCTCTAAATAATTCATGTTATTTTTTATGAAGTAATATAGTAAGGTAACACACATAGCAATTCCATTGATCAGCAGTTTGTCTGCTGCATATGCTGTACTTGTTTTATATACTGCCAACGAAGTCTAGATGTTTTTCATGCAATATATAACAAGTGGTATTGTTGTCATGAGAGAGGAGTATTTTCGACAAAAACAAAATGTAGTAATTCTGGGTACCCTCAAATTTTTCAGAACTTAAAATATAATATTGCCTAACAGAATTGGTCCCACTTTTTATTTTAATCAAGAGGAAAATATTGTTTGCAGTTACAACATTTCTTCAAGGTTATTTAAGTATTTGAGTGTTCTGTTTATTGTACTGATTATGACTTGCTTTGCCAAACCTAACAAATTTTAAGTCACTGCTTTGATAGTCTACCATTCCTTCTGTTCGACATGTGGTTTCTCTAGCATATGGATCTAATATTTCATATTCCACTTAATAGTTCTTGTTAAAACTCCAGTTCTCCTACAAATCTTGGTTCTTTCACCTTCTATCTGTTCTGTTATATCCAATCTGACCCACTTATGACATGCCCAAGGCTGTCATAACAGTTTCTTCAAAATCCTTCTGTTAAACCCTTTTCCAGATCTGGTGAGATTTTCTACATTTTTAAGAACTTAGCTATGTGTGTATCAACTTCTTTCCAACAGGGCTAGCATTAATTAAAAAACAAAAGATACACTGTCTGGAGCTTTTTTACCTAAATCTAGTAGGTACCATCAGTATGAAATGTGATGCCTTCCAGATGTTTTGGAGTTTCTTGTGATTGTTAAGCCAATTCTATGACATTCGGAATGACAAAATCCAGAAAATCACATTCTGAATACTTTCTTGTGGCAAGACTTAAGGACCTGATCCTGCAACATATTGAGGATGTCATGAAAGGTCATAAACACCCTTAAATCCCACTGAACTCAGAAGTTAAGAATGAAATTTTAAAATTGTATAAGATCTTTGAGCTTTCACAGAATAAACTCTGGAACGTTGGTAATTGAGGATATTCTGCTTTTGGAGACATATGTTACACATAGTCACAACAGTTGAGGAAATCAGTATATTTAGAACAGGAAATCCCTTTAATACACATGCCAATTAGATCAGAGTTCTCTTTGAGAAAAAACATAGATAGTTTAAGAAACATATTGGTTTCCAATAGTCTTGATTCTTGAACAAAAACATCTGCTAACAATGCTAATCATAGGAGAAAGAACATAATAATTAAAAATGGATTTGACATTTGAAAGTTAAGACACAAAGTAAGGATCTCAGGTTTTTTTCAATCACTTGGAAAAGTAAAGCATTTTATCCCTTATGTGATGTCCTGATGCAGAACCAAAAGCCTCAATGATTCTTTACATTGAAATGGACACACATGGTTTTTGTGCAATAAAAACAGAAACAAGCCCTGTGTATTAGCCCAAAAAATTGCATTAAAGTCATTGTGCAATGGCAGTTGCTCCTACTTTCTTTTTTGTCTGTGTAACTTTCACAGACAAGGTGTAATTTTCCCACTAACTGTCCAAATTATTTAATGTATATTATTTAATGGCGTGTATTTCTGTGTCACCTATTTTAGCAGAAATAGTGGGGGGGGTTTGCTGTTATCAGAGACTGATTTTTCCAAGTGATTCACCAGAAACATACTTTCCAATCTTTGGTCCCCAAGATTCCTATGGCAAATTTAGCCTTTAACTGACAACTCATCCTGAAATATTTAGCAAGTGTTTCTACGGAGTAGAAAATTGCAAGATTTTTAACCTTTAAATTCTCGCATGTTTGATCCATCTCATTGTTTGCAATTTCTCAGGTGAATGTGAAATCATCAGCTGTACTCCTGACTTCTCACCACTGTATAGTCTTCTATTAGATGTTCATTGTACATATGCCAGTATTTCTTTTAACACATGGCTTATGCTCAGCATTCTGGGTTTGCTCATTACTTCTCTGTATTTCTTTGCTGGTACTCCCTTGGTCTTCACCCATGTAACACACAAACAACAAAAATGATGGTTGTAGCTACTTTTTAGTGACTTCCCAATTTTCCTGCATCTATTTTATGCAAACTCTTTCTTTTCTGAAGTGATTTCTAGAAGTGATTAGATTTCACTATTGGCTGCTTTGTCAAGTTCAAGCCTGTCAAGTTCTTTTCTAATCACTATCTTATATATTATGATTAAATATTATTCTGTGCTCTAAACCTTTGATTGAAGTAGGAGCAATTAACGAGATTCTATTAGAATATGAGATTCACAAGAATATGTCATATGGACTTATTCTGGTAATTTCCATATCTCAAATTTGGGAGACTCAATGTATTTAATGCTTCCAAAGCTTTCACTGCAAAGGGATAGATCTTTGGATTTGACATAAACTTTTACATTTCAGAAGTGTTTCAGGCTGCAGTTTCTAGTTTATTATCATTCATGAAAGCTACAGGTGTGCTGTGGTCCTTCAGTTTCATCTCTGAATTTCTTTCCGTATGGCATTCAGATATGAAGGTCTGTCAACCTGTTTGTCTCTCTTCTCGCAGCATATTGGCAAGTTGGCAAATGGATGAGAAATTTAGGTGGTTTCCATCATTCAACTTATTTATAGCTCGTAAAATGAAAAAACCTTCCCAGAACTAAAGCATTATGACATTGTACTTTCAGATCTTTACAATCTCTGGTGTTTTTTTAAGCTTAATATATCACCATAACATGCGGTTACTTTTGGCATTAACATTGCATTGACTGCCCACAGAAAAGCAGGAAGTAAAGACACATTGCTAAATTTTACCAGAACAAAATGAATCTATTAAAATGCCTGAAACATGCAAGCTGGTGATGTATTATGTTACTCTGATAGGGTGACCTTGTACTATTGACAGAAAAGGAGGAGCTCCTTCATAACATCAAACTAATGTAAAATTAACAAAAGATATAACAAGATGAGAAATATATCTCCTAAAAAGGCAAAACCTCAAAACATTGATATCCTGACTATCCCTCTGATGGGAACCGAGCAGATCAGCCATGTTGGTAACAGATGTTAGAAACATGATCTGCTTCCTACTAGAGAATGGACTATGCAGGACTTCTTCATCTGGTTTCATTTCTTCTGAGGATATGGGAGAGCATCTTTGCCAAGTCAATGTGAAATAGAGAGTTCTGTTATTGCTGCCTCCCTTCAGGTCACAATTTTCATATGCAAAATGCTACAATTATTTAAGTACTTGTTTGCATGTCAAAAGCAGTAGAAACTTGGTAACAAATAAGATTTTCTCTCAAATTAGAGGCAATCAATTTTTGTCTTTGCTGACTATTAGTAATAGCACCTTTAGCATCCACATGATCCCTTTTAGCCTCTTCTTATGACTCCCCAACTCAGAAACAGTGAGCCAGAGACTTTTGATAAACAGTGGTTATGTTATGAAGCAGTACAAGAGGGAGACCCCCAGGAAGCTGAAGGGCTGGACAGTAGGATTGATTAATATGTCTTTCAGAAAAAGTCAACATGAAATAAGGAGAAAAAAGTTAGGGACCTTTTGGTTTCAGAAACAGTGTATTTCTTGCCTACACTCTGTTTAAGAGGCAGCATCAGTCATGTGCACATTCTCCATTTTGTCCTTTTTCACTAATCATGGTCTGACAGATCAAGTTCTTCCTAAACACTTGGGACTCTCTAAACATAGCTAACAGGACATGGCTGCCAGTCCTATGCAGGAATCCCTGGAGGTTTGCTGCCTTTGACCACTATTGCAAGAGCTCTAGCCCAACAAGTCAAACACAGATTCAGTAAGTAGTCTTAGCACTCAATTCAGCTGTCTCTAAAAAGGCATAATGCCCTCTGGGTTGCTGTAGCACAACCACTTGGGGTTGTCAGTGCCTGTAGAAGACCCATACCCAACTGCAAGCTAAACAGGAGATCCTCAGGGGTTGAAAAGGGCATAAGACACCTCAGAGATCTAAACAGGAATGAGACACCTATGTGTAGGCAACTGATTCTTTAGAAGTCTGTTTCTCTCCTTTCTGCAAAGCTTTCAGCAAGAAATTTTGAAAGTATTCTCTCAAGGGTTTTAAATATCTAGCTTCTACTTATGAAAGGAAAGATGACGTTAACTCAAATAGCAGAGAAGTTGAACATAACTTTAGCCAAAGCCTTTGGACTGGATCTCTAGCTCTTACAAACCAACAGATGAATCTTCATTATATATGAACGGATTGTATAGATACTCTAGACAGGTAGACAGGCTTTGGGATATACTGTGTCCTTATGAAAAGATACTTTCGAACTTGTTCCACAGAAGCAATCTAGTGCCTGACAGCATTTTGGCAGTCAGGGAACACACTGACCTGACCTTCAAAGAGACTTTTCACATCTGGAAAACAAACTGACTCTGCTCACACCTCCAATTTATGTCCAGTACTGGCTTTGCTGGACTCCACTGGGTTGCTCACCTAATGCCTCTGCTGTCTTTAGCACATGCATGTCTGGAAAGCTTTGGTAACTTGGGCACAGTGATGGCCAGACTGCTCCAACTCTCATAAGTCTCACTTGTTCACATGGCTCAGCACCTGAAGTAATACCAGACAGGGACACTTAAGCTGGTTCTGTGTGAGCCAGTTCAGGGCTGGAAATTATCATGCTGCTTAGGTTTCTGTGTGCCAGAGTGTAGTAACACCCAGATTATCCTGGGTAACAGACAGCTGATGTCAGTGATGCTGTATTGACTTAAAACAGCTGGAGACCTAGTCCTTCATGTGCGACTGCAGAAAGAAAACATGGAATGAAGTTTCAGAAGAGATTAAATGAATCCAGAGTTTAACCACACTTCAGAAATTTTGCCAGCCCCATTTATTAGATAGAGTACATTTTATCATAACCAGAACATCTCTCATTCTTCCCTCAAAGAACACCCCATGGCAAACAGAGCTTTCTAGAACAGAAAAAGGACAAGAGCCAGAACCTCCATAATGTCTATCAGGGTCTAACACATGTATCATTGCTGCCCCCTAAATTACATGGAAAGGATTCAGATAACATGGTGGCTGAAAGCACATGTCCCTAAAATAAGCTTTATGCTATACCTCAGTGCAGGAAAGGAGTTAGAGACAGCAGAAGTGCTAAACACAAATTAGAAAAGCAAAACAACAACCACCCTCTTCCACGAATAATTATATGTACTTGAACTGTTAAACTGATGAAATCTTTGAAGAGCAGATGCTGATATCTCTGTTAGATAGCTAATGTGTAATGCTCCAAAAATAGCAACAAGATTACTGCAGCGATCCACAGCAGTCTCTTTACTGTCATTGATGTTCTTCTCCACTGTAGCCTAGGGTTCTACCGCCATCCTATTCCTTAAAAAATTTGTTGCTCCTTGGCTCATTTTCTGGATGCTTTCATTATCCAAGAGCACATCCCAAACCCCTATTCCTATTCAGTAAGATATCAGTGTTTTATTTACTATGAAAAGCATCAGAGGGAAAGAAAGATTTAGTTTGTCTGAAATGCTCCTGTTCCCAGTGAGAACTTAAAATACTTTAATTTATGGTGAAACAAATACAATTTAAGAAACCAGTATGTGATGAAAGGCCTAAAATAATAACAAAAAAAGCAAAAAGTGGAATTCTAAACCCCCCTTTTTTTTAGTAAAAAGAACAGATAAAACTGCTTTTCTTAAGATATGTTTTTTCTTTCAAGCAGCTGTATCTGCAATACAATCTCTGCTTCCTTGGTAACTAAAAATGGCAAGAAAAGGAGGCAGAAAATGCTTTAGAAAAAAGCTGACTTCCCAGCTATCATTCATCCATCACTGATTTTTAGCTATTTACATGTTAGATATCTAGTTTAAGCTACTTGTCTAAGCTTCTGCCGCAGTAATCAAAACAGGTGGGTATTTAATTTGAAGAATTCATACCATCCAACTTAAGTGCCTTTCTCAGACTGCCTTAAATTGGTCCACCTAATGATACTCCTTTATAATTTCTACATCTAGGTATTAACAGATTTAAAGATGAATTAATATTTATTGCTACTGAAGACTTTGTTTCTGGTTAGCATAGACCAACAGAAATACTGCTCTGAAATCAAAACAGAGCAAACTCGGTACTGAAACAGTGTAAA
>NW_010165518.1:45403-63660 GCF_000695765.1 Mesitornis unicolor | reverse complement strand
ATTCCTGTGTCAAATTTTGTTATCTGGACTTGTTACCAGTAGTGGCAAAAAAAAATCAGAAATGTTGGCTGGAAGGGATCTACAGGGGGTCTTCTAGTTCAAGACTATCAGCAGTACTAGATCAGGTCGGCACCGGCTTTGTCTTGAGACTGTCCAAAGATGGAGATTTCATGGCCTTTCTGGGAAGCTTGTGAAGTGGTTTTCAGAAGAAGTCACCTGTGTGGAAGTGTGGGATTAGACAACTCCCCCAACCTCTTTTACGTGGCCACTGCAGAACAAAGGAACTGCTCCTCAGCATGGGCAGCCTCCTGAGGTTTTGTCACATGTGGGTGGCTGACAGCAAAGGTTTGGCAGGACAAAGCCTATCCCAGTTAGCCAAGTAGCACGTTGCCTGTGAGTGAGACTTAGCTCTCTGAATTTTACATATTGTAAAGTTCAAGAGTTGAGTCTAAGGTCATCACACAGTCGCCTCCCTCAATCAGTGGAGAAATATTTCCCAACAGTAATTCGTCTCATCCTAAGATAGATGTCTATAAGGTGGAATGAGCTGCCCTCAGGAGATATACTCCTTTTATCAGCTATGGTGGGAGAGTAGGTGAACAATTTAGACTATAAGTCTACATTCCAAATTTCAGATATTTCTGTATTTTTGAATCAAATTGTCAGAAAGTTAAGAATAATAGCTTCTGTTCTATATACCTATATATGTGTATATATAACACATATTACAAAGTTTGGTTATCATATCATTAAAAAATCATAGCATTTTAACAATGCTTTGCATCTGCAGAAAGAAATTCCGTGCTAAATTATCACTCAGACGTTAATTTTCCAAAAAATCTCTCTCTCTGAAGAGGTCACTGGAGACTTGATAATAGAAATTAAATGCCTCAAGGTTTAATTTATGTTTTATACTTTTTCCATTTGCAGGAAAAATACCAAAGGCATAAACAGCATTTCTCTGTAACTATTTAGGGAGTTTTACAAATATCTTAAGGAATTAAATTTCAGCATGCATAGACTGTGTAGCAGAAGGAATCCAGTATGCAGTGAAACATAAGCAATGCATGCTGAGATCCATAGTTATGTCTAGAATTAAATATAATTTAGCATTTTAACATTTAACAATCCAATAAGATGAAGCCAATGCTTTCCTAGCAGCTTTAGTCACTCAGCTGGGAATAAGCTAGTTAAAGAAGGCGTATTTAATACAAGTGGTGAAGATTTTTTAAAAGGGTCACTAAGCAAATAGGCAGTTGATGACTTTTTTGTATGAAAAAGTTGCCCTCCTGTTTATCTACACTGCTCTGTGGCTGAACGTTGCTACTGCTATTTTCAGCCTCTGTCTCATTTGGTACAGATAATGCAAAATATTTTCTTTTACTTTAAATGAAATAGGACCAGTTCATGACTTTAAGGGTGCAGGGCAGGGAGGGAGAGAATGATACTTACAGTAGCTTCAAAATGGATCCTGGTAAAACAAGCAACAACAACATGGCTGTGACACCTCTGATGTAGACTAGTTCTGTTTCGAGGTTGAAGGCCCCAATATCACATCTTTTATGGCTGCAGTCCTGTTTACTGTTCTTTAACCTTTGTGCTCAATGTTTGTTCACATAAAATGAAGACAACCAGGTCAAGCATCATTAAAAGGTTTTCTTCTTAAATAATTATTCTGTCAATAGAGCACTACTTTTTTCCCAGCCAACATAGACAAATAGACTGTCTGTGACCCAGGTCTTGGCATAGCTTGGATGTCCTAATGGACATGATTGGTTATGATTGTTGATGGAAACAGGACATGAAGTAGCATCCCTATCACAAACCATAAAAATCTAATACTCAGTTGAATAAGCAACAGAGTAAAACATTATTCCATGCAGTCATTTTAAATAGATACAGAGTTTTGGATGCTTATTTGTGGTGAGCAGTTTCCTGTATAGTATGTGACAAGCTCAGTCACTGACCACAGGATGCAGAAAGATCTGTTTTATATACAAAACTTCTCTGTAGACAGATGTCAACTGCCTTGAGCCTTTCCTTAAGCAGCCGGGTACACAGTGGAAGTATCCAGGTCACTGGGATTTGGGAGATTGATGTTGAACTCGTGGTTCAGTCAGGTCTTCAGTGAACTCTTCACCTTTGCTTTAAGCTTCTTCAATTTATTTGGCCTGTGTAGTAGTACTAAAGATTTATCAGCCAGCCATGCTGACCACTTACTGACACTGAAAATCCTCAAAATATTATTATATCCTTTTTTTCATTTCTAGATAGATATTTTCTGTTTTCCTGGTGTGGTTAAGTATATACTTTATTTCCTGTGGTTGGAATAAACATCATAACTGTAATCTTGATATTTTAGCTCTGAACAAGATATTAGAATAAGGAGAGCATTGCTATCTCTGCAGCTACTTTTATCTCCTCCCCATTAGATGTTCCTGAGGATATACTAGAAACGTATCAAACAATATCACAGTAACTACCCTTGCACATGGTAGAAAACAACCGTCACATTAGGACTGGCTGAAAAGCAAAATTCTAGCCCATGAGACATACCAAGGTTTCAAAGCCTGTTCTAACACAGACAAAACCAATACCTCCTTTTAAACTAGGATGAAGAAAAGAAACCTATTCTGGGAGACCGGCTGGGTTATTGTCTATAACCTATAGATTCCTTACTCATCTTGGACAATAAAAGAGCCAAACTCAGCTCCTCACAAGGAAGCAGACAGTGAAGAGGTTGAATTCGATCTTCCCTCCTTCCAAGTAAATGCTTTTCTCTCCCTGATACACTCCTGAACCTGAGAACCCCACTAATCACATTTTCAGAGACTACTGGTATGTTTTAGAAAACACTTTGGTTTTAACAAAATAGCCGTCATGGAAGAAAAGAGCTAATCCAAGCTTTGAAGCAACTGTAGTTGCAGAGAGCAAGATGAACTACCCCTCGGATGTTTGGCCTCCTATTCTGCACGCAGTTGCCCATGTCAAAAAGCGGTCGTACAAGGTTACTTGTTCCAGTCAGACAGGCGTCAAACATTTCAGGGCGCACATAAGAGAATACTTGGGGACTTTACAAGCCTAAGTATTTTGGGATGCCAATTCGGTCCAGTGCTTTTCCTTACTTCAGATTTATGGTCAGCACATCTAGCCAGTAGTAACAAATGAGGGCTTTTTCAGCCAGGCAAATATTCACACCTGATGGCTCAGCACTAAAATGCAGCCATATTTCCAGGGTTTAATTCACTCTAGACCTCAGCTGCACAGGACTTCCCAGCACTACAAATCATTGGCGCTTTTGACAAAGGCAGACTTGGTATTTTAATATTGCATATCTCCTTTTTTCTTTTCAAAAAGTTCGAGTAAAATGGGATGACAATTGAATATTTTCCAAGGTGAAAAAAAATTATGAGGATATGAGAATGAAATTACTCCACCAGAAAGGCTCTATCCATCAAGCTAGTCAAAATATGAAACTTACCTATGCCTTTGATAAGGTTGTGGAGCCATTTTAATTGAATTCTGAAGGAGGCAAGGCTCATGTGCTCAGTCAGTCGTCTTCGTTTCTTTTCCTATAATGTCTGGACCATTTTTGTCCTAATCTGATATTAAGATAAAGGTTTCAGAAGATATAAGAATATGCTGTCAGATATAGCGAAAAAGATCCTTGTATTGTGACTCTTGATAGTCAATGTGGATTCCTCAATATGTAATGAAGTATGAGTTTGTGCCTCATATAACTCATGAAAAAGATTAGTCAAGTGTAAGAATAAAATGATTGGCAACTGGACTTTCATAGCTCTGGCTCTTAGAGAACTGTATAGATTTTTATAAGAAAAGAGTAGATAAAGAAGGCATATAAGTAAGGTTCTCCTCTACTGAAAGTTTATAGACAGTCTACACAGCTATCTTTGGTCAACTATCTATTCTTTAGCAGTAACACTTGATTATGTCAAAGTTTGCATGGGGGATATCTCTGATAAAGCACTGATAGCACTGAACCGCATTATATTTTATCTAATCGCCCAGATTACAAGACATTTATGAAAGCAATAAAAGCTAATAGTTGCAACATTTCACTGACAGAGGGGCAAGAAACAATAAAGGTGCTTGCACATACCCTGAAGACCACTTAGCTGAGGTGCAGGTATCTATGATGTCTTGTTTGTCCTTTTTAACTGATGGGAAGCTAAGACAGGCCACTTCTTTTGTTTCCCCCTGACCCTGAATATTCCAAAAGCTGTGTGATTTTGCATCTTCCATGAGACTACATCTCCCAGGACGCAGGATTGTCCCACCACTGTCCAGCTTGGCTGTATCTAGGAAGTCCTTCTGGCTGTAGTGCAAGGCAGGAACATAGCTCAGCTGAGGAAGCCAGCCTTACAGAGGAGAAGTAAGAGATATTCACACTACTTCTCTCCTAATCCACTGTCTTAGCTGATTTTAAGTTAAGTGTTCTGGTTATGATCAACACTCCCCAGATCATTCAATTTGGATATGTTTTATCAAGAAAAAGTTTGCATTTTCCCCTTGCATTGTTCATGAAGAATGTAATTCAACACAAAGTCCAGCTTTTTATCTAAAACTGTTCCAGCAGCAAACTGAAAAGCAGTCCTGTAAATCACATTCCTTAGTTTGTTCACTGAAATGAAGAAAAAAGTATTTTTCAGGATTTTGAGGAACAATTTTTGAAATGCAGCTAGCAATAATAACAACAACAATAATACAGAAACGTAGTACAAGAAATAGAAAATGCAGTATATAATCTTTTAAAAATACTGATTTGTTTACCCATAGTTTTGAACAACAGTATTTGTCAGCAGAAACCTGTGAATACATTTAGTTAACTCCAGACTGCATTTTTAATCCGTCTGCTGAATACCTCTTGTTTTTATTAGTAAGGATGTAAGGAAATATTTTTCCAACTCCTCTTAAAAGGTTCATAAGGTTTTGTATGTTGCATATTCTCAAAGACTGACAAGAATTTCTTCATGTTTAAGTTTTAATATTCACTCTTTACTTCTCCATCCTATAATGTAATAACATTCTTTTAATATGTTTTAAACATATCACATGTTCACATTAAATCAAAGTAAATTCCCGACCATTGTAATTGTAAACACTATTATCACAGAATTTTCATGAACTGATGTATATGATGATTTTGTTTTTTAATTATATCTATACAAAAATGCAGTTACTTCTTGGTCACCTTAGCGAACTCAGATAAAGAAGTAGCTGCTATTGCAGGGCCAAGTGTACTGAGCCTGAACCTCAAGACAATTCAAATCTCTTTGTATTCATAGTTTATGCATAAAGCATATTTTGCTGTCTTCAGTAGATCATAAATCTTTGAAAACTTCTATTATTTTTGAAATAACCTCCTGCTGCCTATGTTATACAATAAATTAGTTGCTAACAAAAGTGAATTTGACTCAGCCAAGATGGTAGTGAGTAGTGACTGTTGGGCTGCCAGTGAAGGCTTTGGTTCCCAGGCCTCCAGCCAACACAGACTAAGCAGATTAAGGAGGTAACTTGCTCAGTGTTGATGAAAGATGGGAAAAGGTCATGCTAAGATACTATCTCCTTCTTTTTCCCCTTTATTTGTGTTAGCATCTCATATGCAGTTGGTAGGTCTTAAAATACAGAGAAATATAGACAGTACATCACACACTTTTAGCTCTCTCCTAAACAAACTTAATTATCTAAAATTGGGTTATGTGCAAACAACTTTTAAATTTAGAAGTAGCTCCTTCACCTAGCACATGGTATAACTGCATTGGTTCTGTTTTGTTGGAGTGTACAATGATGAGGTGGAGTTTCCAAACTCCAGTCAAACCTTTTCAAGCAAATGGAACCTGCGTTTTCCTCGGCTGGCAGGCCTAGCATGTTCTTATGCGTACTTGGGGAGCACCACCACTACAGCTGTGCTGGCTTCCAGCCATCAACCTCCTAGTTCACAGGAGAGGATTTATGAACTCTCTTGGATTCATCCCCATTCAAACTTAAACATGAGCTTAATCCCAGTAAAGTCAGTGATATTTAAACACATACAGAAAGCTACGCATGGGATTGCAAAACAGAAATGGTTACAGGAGAACGGTATCATTTCTACCACCTTCTCCTTTGGCTCTTCAGCCTCAACCAGGTGGGTCCAACTATAGCTCCAAGACCTTCTGGCCAACCTTCAATTTCTTCTTTTGGAGAAAGCTCACTTTTATTTTCTTTTCATTGCCAAATCAGAGTAAAGTCTAATTTGAAATGGCAAAGTACTATATGAAATGGAATTACCTTCTTCTGCTCAGCTCTCATAAAAACTGAGAGTTGTAGTTTAAGTAAAAGATAATGGTATTTTTATTAAACTAAATGACACTTGTTAGCAACACTAAAGGGTCAAACCAGAAGTGGTCTTGCTTCATGCTGCCCAAATGAGTAATAAAATGCAATTATTTCCCTCTCAAAGTGCTGTGGTGACTTTTTTCCACTCATTTATGTGGTTTCCCCATTACATGTTCCCTGCATGTGCAGAGCAGGGTCATTCTGCTGAAATATCCCTGTCGTAAGATTCCATGAAAATTCACACTTATCTACAGTTTAAATATTTCTCTCTCATCTACCTCAGAACTCCATTTACCAGGATTTTTTTAGCAGAGGACAGGGGAGTTTATCGAGCTCAGTAGTTTTTCTTTCACTCTCAAACTGAACTTAGGAAACATATTTAAGTAGAACCACGAAACATTCAAGACTTGAGATTTTATAACCCAGAAACTAGGGAAACCAGTGCCATGTGCGATGAACGCCAATGAATTTAGTGCTCTTTTCTGGTGAAAGTAAAGGGGCCTTATGAGATGAGAAGGTATGATTAATGTCAGAAATGTGGTGTGAGTCAAACTTTCCACCCTGATTAAGGCAAAATACTTATGAATGAAGGCAGGAGGATGATATAACCATGTCACATTTCTCAATTAACTGATTATGTAAATGGCCTTCAAGACAGATTATAAAAAATATGAATATACATGCATTGCTATCAGGATGTTCTTGATCAGTATAAATTATTAAAAATTTATAAATATTGACTCCTGCTACTCATGTTTCATACCTCTCAGAATAAGGCAGAGTAGCTTGTGGACTGTAGCCTAATTCAAACCAACCTTTATGTTGTGTATGAACAGCCTTTAAATTAAGAAAAAATTGTTAAGATTGCAGTAGCTTTTTTGGTGTTAAATCCTTCTTTTGGAGGGAGGGGAGAGGAAGAGGAGGGAAGATGATACAGCACCGTCCTTCTGCCACTCAGGCCTTTTCCCTGTCTCCTGTAGTCCCACTGCTGGGGGACATTTTCTAAGTCCAGAGTTGAACTACGGTTAACCTTTGGGACAGCACAAACCAGCTCCTTCTGAAACTACTGAGAATTTGTCATCATCTTCAGGGAAAAAAAAAACCAACCAAAACAACAAAGACCAAGACCTGGATGTTTCAATTTTATCTAGACACATTTTGCCTGATTTTCACACATATGAGGCAAGTTCTTCAGTTCTGTCATGTTTCTGAGATTTCCTGGTGTGAATTTTATCTTCTTTGATTTGCAGCTCTTTCACCTTATTATTCCCACTCACAACCCATTGAAGTAGGTACTCCGCTCAGATAGCATTACTTCACTATTGACATGTTAAATATTATTCTTCCTTCTTCCTTCCATAAATGCCTTTCCTAAGATATGTGAATTAAAATCTATTAACCTGTTCCAGTCAGTCACATGCAATTGCCCTTTTAATGATTTTTCTTGCATTCATTTTTGTTCCTATTTGTATTGAGATAGATAGATAGATGTATGTTGGTTTTTTTTTGTCTTAAAAAAATCAAACCCAAACTTAAGAATGGAATACCTACACCACAGAACAGAGGAGGCTAGGTACTAAAGACTGATAAGACTCTGACCTCCCCTGTGACACTCTTTACTGTACAGAAATCGTTGCTTTAACAGCAAAACATATCTTATATTAAGTTTATGCCTATTCTGTTGTGCAGCATCATTCCCTGTCTCACCCTTCTCAGTGCACCTGTGTGTGTTGTGCCTTTTACCAAACACTGGTGCTGCTGGAGGCCTCTTCTCAATCACGCCCATATGAGGTAGGGATCAGACAGACTGGGAAAGCAAAGGAAAGCCAGAGCACTTGACTGGGTGAATCTGAGGGAGGGAATGCAAAAGACCAGGTACATCACCTGTCAGACTTTGCCTACCTCAGCTGGAATATCCTTCTCAGCTGGGTTTATTTTCCTTATGGGGAATTTGTGCAGTTAGCACAGGGTGAAAGCTAGTAGGCAATTTTCTGACAAAATGAATTTTACTCAGAAAGTGCTGACTCACTAAAAATAAAGCTTTTCACATTGTGTGTCAGCTTCAATGAAACAATGTTTGGGAAAGCATTCTCTGCTCGAGGATGGAATTTCTGCTTAAAACTACAGACAGAGGGCCACCACTGTATAGCCAAAAACCTAGCTTTCAGGAGGGAGCTATGGGGCTCAAACCCTTGCTCCAGCCCAGATTCTGCTCACCAAACACAGAGATTCATAGGTCCCAGAGCTGGAAAATGGTGAGATGATGTCTGGAAGCCAAATCTTTCATTTTCTATAGCTTGTCATCTTAGGCAACTGTAGAACTTTGCACTTGATATGACCCATTAATTATTTTCACTCGATAAAGGATGTGTAATTTAATTTGCCATTACTACACATGCACGTGGTTCTGTTGCATTAGTGGTTTACGTATTAAAATTAATAATTTAATATTGATAGTAAATTAATAGATTAATATTTCTTTAATATTAATATTAAATTCTATGCCACATGCTAGAACAAGCTTCCTTGCTTGGCTCTGGAATGTATTGTTAAATACGAGAATGTTTCTAAAATAACTGGGATAATAACAACTACATGTGGCTACTCATGCACTGTTCAGTTTATTTACTTTAGAGTCTTCAAAGAGAGGCAAAACAGTCTTTGATAGAAAATAAAATCTGAAGCCTTTACTGTACTGCAGTAATCTCCCTGACATGTCAAGCATAGCAATTTCTGCTAAATGATTTCATGGCTCCTGCACTTTTGCAGCAGTTTGTCAAAGAGTCTCTGCAAGACATTTGTGTGTGATTATAGCCCAGAGTTACAGGCTCTGGGGAGGCAAACCTCTCTCTTGGTGCGTCACGCCAGCTGTAGCCCCAGCTACAGCCCTGTACTCCTGCAGTAGGAGTTGTACCACAGTGGGAGTAGAAGGAAGAGAGACTGGGAACTCTCGACCTAGGATGCCAGAGGGTAGGCTGTAAAGGATTTTTACTGCAAGCGTGGGATTTATTGCATCTATTGTTATATCCACTGAATTCACAGTACTGAGTTGTGGATAAAGTTTCCTATGTGTCTAACAACATCATGCACTAGAGATAGATACAACGTAATTTCTGTTAACTTGTGTTTGCCATTGCCTCTTACCCAATGTGGCATAGATTGAACCATCTCACTTAGACACGCTTGCAGAATCCAAACCTTTGATCAGAATGAGGCATTCTAAATGGCAAAGTCTTGTGTAGATGTTTTGCTTCAGTCTTGGTGGTTTCCATTTAAGCAGTACTAAAAAAAAAAAAGGGTAAAAATCTCAGCCATAGAGCAAATGAGGCTTAGACATGTAAGCTCACTGCACAGCAATGATGGTTTTCTGTTTATATACCACCCTTTATCCAGGCAGATTCCAAATACATACACAAAACTGTGTTTGTGTGTACAAGACTTCACCCAGTGCAAGCCTGCAGGTCCCTCAGGAGTGGAGCTCTGCAGCTGTACAAACAATGCACAGCAGTACCCAGCAGGTTGGAGAGGAAGATGTTTTCAGGCTGAGGTTGGAGCTGCAGTTTAGACTCAAGATCTATTAACTCTCATCAGTGCTGGGTTGCAGAGGTACAGCCAAGTGCCAGCTTCACAAAGGAACTTGGGTGCTGGCACTTTTATCATCTCACTTGAGCTTTCTATGTCCTGGCTCTGAAATGCAATGAGGTAAGTCCTTTCAGACGACTTGGGAGAGTTAGGTTCCTCAGAGCAGATTTCACATGGTAAATGGCTTTCTACTCAGAGTTTTAAATCTAGGAGGTATAGAGGGAGGGCCACCTTCAGTCCAGCTAATTTACATTTTCTAGGCAGAAACTCACTACCCTGGAAGTTAGAGGGCAAGTATGCCTTCCCTATGCTGAGGACAACACATATCTCCACTCACTATTCTTGGTCTTAACCCAGCTCCTGCACCTAAGGTGCCAACACAATTTTTATCAGAGTCAACTATCTGCAGTACAACAGGGTTAAACTTTATCTTGGGGTCCGGTTTGACCATCTCAAGAGCTTAGGTACTGCTTAACATGTGCAGAACTGTAATTTGTATTTAGATATCTCAAGCCTCTCTATTTCTCTTTGAACATTTGAGTTAGGTTTCTAACTCTAGAGGAGGTCAAAATGAACTAAACCAATCTAGTTCTCCAGTTTGCATAAGGAAAACCCATACACTTAGAAAATGAGTACTTTCAGAAGGAGCTAGAAGCCGTTTGCTAGGAATTAGAAGCCTGAGCCAGAAACAGTCCAGAGAAGACTGCTGCTCCCCTCACTCAAGCACAGATGGCACCTTCAGCCCCAGCAGGACCTTTCCCCACAGCTGTCACTGCTCTATTTCTCCTTGCAGAGCAGGGAAGCTGTTCTACATTTTGTGCCACCTAGCAGCCATCTGCTGTCTACCTTTGAAGACAGTGGGGAGAAACAGGCACTTACCTGAGACAGGATACAGTTTAAGAAAAACATGAGAGAAGTAGGCATCTAAGTAGGAACAATACGTCTAAGCTTTCAGTACAGTCATGGAGATCTGGTCAACATAGTCAGTGGAGACCAAAAAGCAACTCAGTTCACCCTTCAATACAATTACCTGTAGTGGGCTGAACTGCCCTCTGGTTTGCCTTCACTGTATAAACTATACCTCCACTGGCCACACCAGACACTTGAAAACCTGCCTCACATTCAGGCACCTACATGTAGATCCTGGATTCCACTGTCAATGTGGAGCTGAATCCTACCCTTACCCTAAGGCTGAGCTGGATTACAGGCTTGTTTCTCAGCCCTAGCTACAAAGGGAGTGAGAGTAGCTCAGGGGTGGACATGCTCATGCTTTCCTCATTTGAGCTGTGCTCTTGAAGCAATGTCTTTTCTAAGCTGCTGACCTGAGCTGAGACTGAGCAGGTTCCATAATAAGTCTGGGTGCTCTATTCCTGCTCCTGTATGCCACAGCAGAAATAAAGTGTTGGGCAGCAGGAAGAAGGAACTCTCTCCAGTAGGAAAAGAGTAGTTAGGTGTCTGCACAAGCTGTCCTGCAATCCTGACAACTCCTGTCTCATAAAGCTGCTCTAAGGAAGGCGTCCAGGCTAAGGAAGGAGCACTGATGCTGGGGCAGGAGCACCCAGGCTGGGATAGGAGGCCCCTGGCTGCTGGGTCTCCCAGAGCCACTCTGCTGATCAAGGCAGCAATCCATGTGGGCATCCACGTAAGCACAGTTTGAGCACCCAGAGCATTGAAGCTTGTCTGTGATCTGATAATGCCATCGTAGTAGGACCTGTCCCAGCACTCTACCACTTCTCATGTTATTAAAAATACTTCTTGGAGTATTGTGAGGATCCTGTGACAAGCTCGTATCTGAAAGATGCCAGCTCCACCTAACTTTGCTCTCAAATGCCTGGTTGCCAAGTTTGTGTACAGACAGAATGAAACACATATGAGTGTTAAGGGGATTGTAATGAAGTGATCCCGCAGTTGTACTGCAAGTGTACAATCTTGTGACCATACAAGCAGGGCTACTGAACTCACCAGAGGAAGGAAGAAAGGGAGATCAGCCCCTGGAGATCATTCACATTAAGGTCCCAGTTCTGCAGCTGGGTTCCCCAGTATTAATAGGGCTTCTGCTTGAGCTTATGTTGATAAATGGGAACTTAGTTACACACTTCTGATTAAAACTAAACAGAATTTGACAGTGCAACCTTTTCCTTATGCTAGAAACTTACAGCTGTGTGCCAAATATGCAAGATAAAAGAATATAACAGAACTTAAATAGTATAAAAATAGGTTACAGTAAGCGTATATTTTTATAGCTACATATTTTTTCCAGTTGATTCCACCCAGTCCATCTTTCTTCAAATAATTGTCATTAATCAAATACAAATATAGGCCCCATGAGTCTAACTCAGATTTAAAGCTAAGCACATGTGTAAGTGTTTGTTGGTCTGGAGTCTTAGTTGTTGCAGTTTTATTGAAAAACATTCTATAACAGGTTTTTTCCCTCCATCTCCTCCTGCTCCCACCCAACAAATCAAATTACAGGGGGATTGATCTAATAATTTTGAAAGATGTTTTCATATATCAAATATAGTCTTACCCCACACAAAAAAAATAGAAAGGCAGAACGAATCTGCTTTTTCCATTGTCAATAGCAGCTACAGTCAATTTTCACTTTGAATCTTGCAGATGGACAGCAGCTTCAGTGACATGCAGAGCAGCAACAGTTATGGAGAAATCAAGTAAGCTCATAAAGCATCAGCTCACGCAAGTCAGGAAAAGCAGGAGTGAAGGTTCAGGTAGGCTGCTGCTCGCCTGGGCAGTTCCTCTAAAGACACCAGAAGCATTGCAGCCTTCTGATGAAGAGCAAGTGCCTGGATTTGGGCTCAGAACAAAAAACCGACCTTTACTCTGAACTGTCAAAACATACCCCATGCATCTGCTATTACTGGAAGAAGTCTTACTGATTTCAGTAGGATTCTAAATGATTACAAAAGTAAGCATGTGGCTGTGCTTTTGCAAAACTTGGAATATAAAAAATTATATTCATAAAGAAGTTTTCATATGTATACAGATGCATATATTTAGATCTATACATACTCATGTTCTGTGTATACACAGATACCTTACATTCACATAGATATATAGAGGAAAATTATTTACCAACCCAGAACTTAAAAAGAACAAAGAAAACGCCTGAAGTCTGATAACTCTTGGCACTCAAACTCAAAGAATCCAAGAAAGCAGAAAGAAAAAAGAGAGTAGAATGTCTTCTCCGCTCATCACAAGGAGTCCAGACTATATGCTTACCATGGTCCCAGGCTGTAATAGCATCTTCAGCCATGTCTTTCTGTGAAAGCCGCCTTTCTGCAACGATCTCCAGCAATTCACATTCTTCCTCTCTACAAAAGGGCCTTTGGATATGCAAAATAAACCAGCCCTTATTATTTTCTTTCCATCTCTAACATCCTGTGACACATACTTCTGTTTCCAGCTGCCCCATGACTTATTGTAGCAGGAAAATCTGCCATTTTCCCATATCCCTGTGATAAAACTTTCAGGGAACTCTGCATTTTGGATATTCTGTTTGTGCTGAAGTAGGATTTTAACATTTGGAGGAAAACAAGACACCTTCAAGCTACTTCAGTTCAATCTTGCACTTGAAGAATAATTTGTACAAGTCACAAATATTTCAGCACAGAGTAAACCCTCTGCTTTTCCTTTAGGATCATAAGGTTAGATTGACAGCTGGGATACAGATTTCACACAAATAGCAAATGAGTTTGCAGGTTCAAATGGTCTCTTTTCCACACACCTTCTGCAAACCTTGGAAATTACTGGAATGGAAGATGAATTACTCAGGTTCTGTGAGATCAAGGAGCAAGACCCTCCATGAGGAAAAATTGTGTACAGGACAAGGGTCAAGGTACATCTCAAATGTTCTCAGTTATCTATTCTGCTATGAAACCAAATACAAGAAGAGAAAAGGACTTCTTAACTCCACTCTTCTTCCTCCCTCTTCTTGTAGTAGGGGGATTTGCTTAATTCTTTACAGCTGACCCAGCCCTTCTGCCCTGACAATCTGTGCTAAGTTTACGGCATGCAGCTGCAGTCCTTCTGCTCAGGGCAAGAATGTTAACCCTTCCCCTGACAATCCTTGAACTGATTATATACAGTCCATCACATGAATATGTTTTGAGACACCACCAGATGGTTGTTATTTAGGTGAAAGCAGACCCAAATAGAATAATAGTCCAAAACACTGCAGGGTCAGTTACTAAACTACTAATTTGTGATCAGAAGTTGAAAGGAAGAAACATGTTGGCATGGAGAAGGGGCATGGATGGGAACTGTTTGTGTGCCTTAGTCCCTTTGCACTCTTCCTCTTGAAGAACTTTCAAGCCAAAGCTTTTTCTTCCATTAACTGTCTTGTTTGGGGGCTTGGGTCAGGTTGTATTTTTATTTTTCTAAATGAGCTCTTCTGAAACACGAACCTTTTCAAGGAAAGGTTGAACTTAATTCACAGCGGAGCCAGAAGAAGAGAGCCAACCTTCCACTGGCACTTCTGCGCCTGAAAAAGGAAGAAAATTGACACCTGGAAATGCTGACATTTCAGAAAACACATCTTACCCATTTTGAGTACAAGCAGGATGCTGGCAAACAACGTGACATTGAAGCAGGAGGAATGTAGGAAAACTTACAAAACAAAACCTGAGAAGACTATTCAGAAACAAATAAATAATGAGTCTGCTGAGCAGTGCCATGGCTAATGAATTTGTATGACCACGTTTCAAGTCATGAACAGAACCTGGTAGATATTGCTTATCCTTCCCCATATAACAGTTGCACATGTATTAACACTGACGCTTGAAGCGGCCCATTGAAACTGTTGTATTTGTACTGATCTACCTCAAATCAGTGTGACCATTTCCTTTAGGGCTTTGCAGATAGCCAGTATTTCAGTTTGGAGGCCAAGTTATACATAGATTCAGTTCAGATTGAACTGAGTTTAGATGTTCTTCATATTTGCTTTCCTTACGAAAGTGAGAATCAGAAAATTTCCACTATACAGAAAGTAAAGCAGGCAAATAAAATGACGGGTGAGAACCCTGGCACTGCAGAAGGACCCTCCATCTTTTCAATCTGGAGCCAGACTGTCCCTCGCTGCAGGGGGGTGATACAGCCACGTGGCCAATGCTTCCCAACTGACTGCAGGTCTTGCCAGGGACAGGGGAAGCATGTCCCCCTCCCAGAGGACACACAGTGCAGACTGCAGAGCTTTAATCCTTCTGCTTGATATCTCCCCTCCTTACCCCATTCCTCCCCAATAAACCTGTGTCTTACTGGCATGTCAGGCCAGACCAGCTCTGCCAGGTCCAGGGCGAGGGTTGTGTCAGCTGGTGGCCTTCACCTGGGAGAGGAAAATGCTGGCTTTGCTGATGGGGAACATGGTTTAGTGGGCATAGTGATGTTGGGTTGACAACTGGACTTGGTGATCTAAGAGGTCTTTTCCAACCTTGTGACAGTCTTCTGTTCTCTGGACACAAAGTATTCACTCCTTTTATCATTAGGCACCTAATGAGTTAGCTTGCCTAATGTCTGAATCAGTCTCTCTCCAACATCTATAAGGAAAGACCAGCAATACCACACTTCTAACATGGAAGCACCAGCTAAGCAGCAGATAGGACTGGGTGAACATAGCTCAGACACTGCATCTTAGTAGAGGACTCCCTTTTATGCTGACCTGCTCTCCACTGGTGTCCATACACTCTCCTACATCCTGCCATTCAGGTACCTTCTTCATTTGAGCTAATTTATAAGCTCCTCAAGAAAGCAAGTGATCTTTGAATGATAACATGCTCTATAGATCTGCGGTACAAATACAAAAAGATCTATTACAAAAATATTTGGAACTTGAAGTCAAAGAAAATAAAATCTAGACTTTAACTTATATTTAGTCCAAGCAGAAGACAATTGGAAGTGATTTATCTCTTCCACTTTAATATATTATATATGTATATAAAAAAAATGCTTGTAAATCAGAAACAACTTGCAAGCAAAAAATCCCAGGAACAAATCTGTGGCATTCTGTACACTCATATGGTGGGTGTATTTCTGTCCTGTAATGTTAGCCTTGTTAGTGGTTTGGTTTTTTTCCTTCCTTTCTGTATTATTGTAACTAATTTTATTTTATTTTTATAGAAAACTCAAGAAAGTTTGTAGGAGCTTTTCCTATGCTAGCAAACAGCAGAAACAGCATCACAATCATTTGATGCCACTTCAGCTTAAACAGTACTCATGCTAGTTATTTTCAAAGACATTGTCTTTTGTAAATAAACCCATATACTACTAAGATTTTCAAACCTGGAGCTTTTGTGGGTCATACCACAGAAACAGACTTCCTCCCAAACCTGTTTTTCCTTGTCAGGTTATTGGTTCTTCATCTGCCGATTTATGGGAAAACGTAACCAGAATCCTCCACTGGAGACCACTTTCCCAACTTAGTTGAAAGGTAGTCATATCTGTGGGCTTGAAATTCCTGCAAGGGTAAGACTTTGATTTGTTTCTTGAAAGACAGGATTATAATGGAAAATAGTGTTAGGCTAAAGAAATAGCACTGGTGGTGTAATTTGGCAGAAAAATAAAGGCCATCCAAACAAAAGGGTTTGCATTTCTGGAAAAATAATTTTAGTTTTAGGCCAACGCTGTCTGGACTGAGCAAAAATATGATTTACACCTTTCTAAAACCTTGAACCCATTGCCAGAAGTATGTAAGAAAAGTAAAAATCTTAAGGAGTAAATTTCTTGGGCTGCCATTTCCAATGACTAAGTTTGACAAATAAAACTTAATTTTTACATCTGCCATGGATTCCAGGGTATGATTAATAGCTTGAGCATTGTGGCCAGTAGCCAATGTATGTATGTGATTACAGCAATCTTAAATATAGTACATTTTGAATAAATATGCCAAAAAAAGAGTATAAAAACCACTCCATGCATACTTGGAAAAAATCTTGTCACAGTGTCAAATATTAAATCCTTATGCAAGTTAAATACCACAGGCATCGTTAGGCAAATCACAAAGGCATGGGGTCCCACTGGCATCAGCTCAGCTTTAGGAGCTCAATTGTTGAAACACCATTTCTGTTCATTTTGTTTTCTACATTTAGTTTCAGCTGATTTGCTACATGTGGTAGTGGTAAAAACACTAAAAAAGAAACCCCCCAAAAAAACAAAACAAGAAACCTACACCCAAAACTTCCTGCTTTGCCAAAAGTACGATGTGAAACTGGTAGCCTTTTAGTGTCACCTGTCAAAAAAACAAGAAAGTTGTTCATTTAAAAATTATACCGTGCTAACTCAGATTTTGTGATGAGCACAATTTCTCTTTCCTCTTCGAAGGGCATCAAGTTCTCAGCTGTGCTGACAGCAATAGAAGGACAATAGAGATCACTAAATCTACCGCATTTGCACCACAGCATTACTTTATGTAATTTTTACCTGGGAAAATTCACTGAGATTTTAGAAGAGATACAGGATATCCTCCAAATCCCTATATCTGCAGGACTGGGCATTTTTATGCCTCCTCTCTCCTTACCTTCATGCCATCACCTCTTCTGCTTCTGCAGTCCTGCTGATGTTGGCTCTTCCTTTAGTGCCCCCACCATGCCTTTGTTCTACAGAGGAAAACTCTGCCCGAGGGGAACAGTTTTAGGTAGGAACAAAAAAGGTGGAAGCTCCTGGAAGTTCAGAGCTTAACTAAGGCTTTTTCAAGCCAATCAGTAATTTTGGCTTTACTACCAGTCATGTGGTTTTAACAACTTCCTTTTTTTTTTTATGAAAACTTACTCTGTGTCTCTCTTTTGTGCAACAGGTTTCAAAAGCCTGAGTTCTGCAAGCCTCTCCTCTCTGTAAAAAGTGGAAGGTAGTCTGGTATACAGTGATTTTATTCTATCTTCAGGAGGAATTTTAGACACCAGGTTCCCAATTCTGCCAAACTGTTCAGGGCAGAAATTTTTGCATAGATGCACGACATCAGCTACATAAGGGAAACTCAACTGCAATCTCAACTTTTCAGGGGAGGGAGGAAGAAGTACCTTTGTTGTTAAAGGCTATCCTCTGCCTACCTTCAAATGGGTGAGGTTCACTTGCTATAATTACATTCCTTACCTAATTATGTCCTTAAACAGTGATCACATCTAAAAGCAGGGCTTGCTTTTATCTAAGCAGTGAATTCCAAGCCAACATTTGTATTAAGCAGTATTGACATCCAGTGGAGAGTTAGAATAATTACAGGCATGCAGATAACCAAGTGCAGTCATCCAGTTTAGGTTCTGAGTTCAGCTTCAAATAAACAATCTACTTACCTTATTCTAAAGACACTATCCTCCCAGCAAATCTAACTCTTA
>NW_010165518.1:1515-45372 GCF_000695765.1 Mesitornis unicolor | reverse complement strand
CACTCTTTCTTAAGAAGTAGAATGATATCACAAAAAGTCTACCATTTCTTTGTAAAACATTGTCTTTTGTGTAGAGCTTCCTTTTCTTCCACATACTTTCCCTTTTTTGTTACAGTTGTTCAAAAGCAATATCTGGGCTGCAGGCACTGTTGTTTTTCATCAGAAAGAAGACACTGAAGCATATGTCTGACTGTTTTCCAGGACACATAGAAGTGTACCTGTCTTTGAGAACAGTATTATAATGCAATTTTAACCCAGTTTTGAAATCTCAGACTTGATTATATTCCTGAAAGCTAGAGAATATGGACTGTCTAAGTACCTTCTCATTGCTGTGGAAGCAATGTGCACTCTAACCTTTGCACTAAAGGAAGAATCAGTGTAAGACTTGGAGCAATATCAATGACCTCATCTGCACCAATCTAAGGAGAATTTGGTGACCCCACCTGACTCTAACAGAGTTATGTTCTTACCAAAGAAAGCTAATTTTAAAAGGTTCGCTTTCTTCTGCAAAAGCTGTTGACAACTCACAGTAAAACTAAGCCACTTGTCTGCTCTCAGCAACCAAAATCCGAACAACTTTTGATAAAAGTGGTGAAGTTCAGGTAAAAATCACAGTAAAACTGAAAGAAAAGAAAAAAGGAAATGCAAACTGTACTAATGCATTTGTATAACTAAACCTTCTGTCTTTGTCTCTGTCATCCCTTTCTAGACCTCAGTAATACCTGTCCTGAAACACTGACGTTCTACAAACATCAGGAGTAGAAAACAGAGAAGACATCTGCCAGTCATCAGTTAAAATTTTGCTTTCTTACTGTGCTTTGATGCCTATGCCATATGAGTTGCTTGCCTTTAGTTTTGTTAAAAGGCATTCACATTACAGAAAAAAAAGCTTAAAAGTGCTAATTCAGGCTCCAGTGAATTTGCTGAACATCTGGTCCTGGTATAACTGCTCAAAACTGCAGAAGGCAAGGTGTCCAGCAATGCAGATGCGGATTTGGGTGGGTGTTGTATATTCCCTCCTAGTGTATCCTTCAGAGGAAAAATGAGAAGGAAACAAATATAAAAAAAACCCATGCTGTTCTAAAGCCATTGATAGTCTCCACACGCTCTTGCAACTCCAAGGCCTTTGAGGGGAAATGTCTTTGTCGTGGACAATATCCTGGGGAGTTCATAATAAAATGGGATTGCTGAGAGGAAAAGCCGCTGGTTCAGATACTCAATACCTCGCCCTCTGGTGCACTCTCTTCCACTGCTCAGGTGACTCTATCACTAGCAGCTCTCCAGAAAAATTACTTGAATATACCTATGTTCACTCAAGAGCCCAAGACATTTAGTGATTTTTTTTTTCAAAGACTTGGTGATACATGTGAAGCCTGTAAACCACCTTGCTTATAAGGTCAAAAGCATTGCCAGAAGCACCTGCCTTACAGGAGGGTCTCATACCAGGACCTCACACAGAGTACCAGCAAAGAGTAGAGAGCTTTATGCAGGGATACAACATGGGCTGGCATGCTTGGGTCCAGGTGGACTTATGGGGGTGTGTGAGGAAGGCTGCTCACAACAAATGTCTAATTCCTGGTCATTGCCAGCAGACAGTATAGGCAGCATGTTTCAAACAGGCAAGGAAAGCACTAAAAGGGCCATGTCAGTGTACTGTGCATGTCATGGACGGATGCCCTCCAAATTACTGTGCCCAGGCTGAATCCACCTGAGAGGCTCTGAAAGTGTTCACCAAAATCTGAAATGCAGATGTCCATGAAAGATCCTTCCTGGGGAAGCCTTCATGAATGAACAGAATACTTGTTAATAATATGCTGATATGGCCCAAAGACACCATTCTTTGAAATAAGGCCAAGTCTGCAAGATTCCTTGCACAACATAAGCTGTAATATGTATCTATATATCTCTACACATAGCTATGTGAGTGCAAAATGTTACTCGTTTTGTGGATTTGAAGTAACACCAGATATTTTTGCTGATAACTGTGCACAGGCTGCTGTTTAATTCTCGTGCTATAGTCATCTGGTGGGCTTCATCAGGGCTTTCAGTTAATCCTTTGCTTTTGCTACCTCTCAGATTGATTTGCCTGCATAATTTAATTGTTCCATCTGCCCTTTACCCTAACACTTCTCCTTGTCACACAGAAGAACGCTACTAACTGGTTCCTACCTTTAATTACATCTACTTTTTCTGCAATGTAAAATAATTCCATTAACTTCAATATATTCATTAATTTGTTGCACAATTACTGTTGCTTTTCCCAGTTTGTCTTGTAACTATTCTGATTGCTCTTGACTTCTCTGAATTAACGGATTTCCCTAAGACACTTGAAAGTCTGAATGACAGGAAATGCACTACAAAGACCTGTATTAATAGAATTTCAGGTCTCTGAATAATTTGTTACATTTTGAAAGAAAAACAGATATAGAACATGTACATAAAAGTCTGTGCATAAGAGTTTTCAAAAAACACAGAGATATTTGAGAAAGATTAACAAGTTGCAAATAATTTTTTATTTGTAAAGGCAATTTTAACAGTAAAATGCCAACTAATTTTTATGAAATACACACCAGTTGACTAGCAGGAACATTCTGAAGTTTCACCACCACAAGAGGTCCATATCACCCATTACAGAGCCAGGCCACAGTGCTGTCTTCTGCAATGGAGGGTGTCCTACATGCTCTGCTTATTTTTTTAATCCTTCCTTCTTTGTTGATTATATTCCCCAGCTTTCTGCTGAATTTAGGTAGAAGGGAGCTGCACGAGCAGACTCAGCATGAAGCACAGCAGTGTGTCCAGCTGGCAGGGACTCCCTGGGGCCAGGAGCCAGCCAAGGCGAGGGGGATCACAGCAGGTGTCCAGCCATGCACCTGCAACCCTGGGAAGAGAGGCAGCAGCACAGGAGCTGGCTCAGCCCACAGCCCCTGTGGTGTGCCAAAGGGTCTAGTTCAGGGTTTCTTAATGGAAGAGCTGATAATTCTTTGCATTACAAGAAACCTTTATAATAACGGGCGTCTGCACTGATATAGCTACAGCACAGCTAAGGAACAAGAGACACTGTCTGCTTCCTTACTCTTAGAAAGTTGTTAGACATTAGCAGCACTGTGGGACTAAAAATCCCCATGACTGGTTTTGAGATGCTTCAAATACAAGAGGCTATATACAGCTCTTTATCTCATGCTACCTAAGAAATACATGTGTTTTGTTTTGGTTTTGGGGTTTTTTTATGGGACATCTGAATCTCATTGTCTTTGCAGTAAAATACATATGCAAGACCAAAAAAATCTGCTTGAGTCTGTGTAATGGCATTTTTCAGAGCACACAGATGCCCAGTGAGAAATACCTCTTTGCCTTAAAGCTTGTGGGACTCAAACCATTGGAACTGCATGCTTAGAAATGGGTAGTTTTCTTCTGTAATCAATTTTTAATGTATTTCTTAACCCATTTGCAGTTGTCTCAGATTTGTTTGTATATGGCAAACTCTGATCTCAGTAAACCTAGGAACTTACCCTTTTGTTCCCATCATTGACAATCATCCTTATTATCAATATCTTATTACTTTGAGTCAAACGTGAAAGTTGTATGGAGTCACAGGACTTCACTTCCTGGAGATTAAAGATGAAGACAAAATGTGACAAAACAACCTCCCAGTTCTATGTACATAAGATTCAAAGTGGATCGCTGTAGAAAGTAGATGTATTGACAGAATCTAACTTCTAAACCATCTCACTAGCATTTGGAAATTCAGTATAGCTCTAGACACTGTGTAAGTGATTTATAGTTTCTGGTTTTAGTCCTCCTCTTGTGTCCAACTATCTCCTTTTCAATTCTTGTGAGACTGAGTTAACTCCCTGGCACAATTTTCCTTGGATTTCTCAGAGCTAGAGAGATTCCTTCACAATGCTGCAGAGAGAGGTTTTGTTTCCTGTAGTTACTTACCCCCTCAAAACTGAGGACCTTAGAACTGAATTAGACCTCAGAATTTTAAAGCATTTCATCAAAAAGAAAGAATGGAAGATAGTATTCTTGACACCTCCTAGTCTTATTGCGATGTCTGATAAATGCTCAGCCTGCTTTTCTTTTTTTGTGTGCCATACATCTAAGACACCAGATAGACATGATTGTTCCATTCCACTGCTCTCTTACCAGACTGTTATAAGCTTTCAGAGCAGTTACAAAATGTATGAAAGCTACCATCTCTATGCCTAGAGAAGGATTCAAGACACTATCAGGTAGTCTGTCTGATATAGCAAAAATAATCACGTCATTTGATTAGGATTCACTTAAAGACCTTACAGGGAATGTGGCTTTCCCTTTGGGGATATTTCTTAACATATGAAATTATACCCATAATTATACCCATAAACATATGAAATTATCTATAAATCCTCTCAACCTGAAAACACAACCTTGCCCTGCCAAAGAACACTGTCCCTTTTAGGCCTCTGGTAGTAACTATATTGTTGCAGGTTAAGGCCTCTTGACTCTTCTAGTAAATGAGAAACAGGCAGGGCACAATTCACACCCTAGTTGACAACTGTGATGAAACAATGCACGCACTCTTGCCTGCTCCTGGCTGGTGCCTGTTAGCGCTGCCACAGACCCTGCTCAAGCCCAGTGCCTGCCAAGGACCCTTCCTGAAAGCAGCCTGACACCTCTGCTTTGAGAGGGTAGCTGAGGTCAGGTCTGTGGACAGAATCGATGCCAGCTGGCCCTTAGTACAGAGAATGATCCCTGGCCTCCTTTAGTTGGTGATGTAGGCACTGCTTTTCAGACACCACCAAAATATTTATTAAAAGTTATATCAGATTTATAGATTCACACAACTTGTTTATCCACTTTCTCTCCAAAACCTAATAGCTGTAAAGATGAGAATACATCATGTTCTTGAAGTGGGTACACCGCCTGAATTAGTGCCACACTGCAACACCAGCCCCAACTATTATTTTCATAGCAGGAAGTGTGGAAGGTTGTTTTCAGCAGATTTGATTACAGCAATTGTATTGGCTTATCCTAAACTCCTGTGTTTAGCTGAGATGACTCAAACCCCAGCTGTACCAATTTTTCTCCATGCACAGGAGAAGTAGCTTAGCTTTTGGACTTCTAGCTAAAGACAGGTAGAAAAGGTCCTTTGGAGTTTGAAGCCCCATTTCAATGAAGCAAAGAAGGAAATCCCAGCATTGATGTTGTCGTGGTATAAATCTTCTATAGCAACTTAGCTATGGTGCAACTGTTCCCTCAGTGGGCCAAGATTTGATGGTCGATGGAGTTGTGATCTTGTTCTGCTTACTTGCTCAAAGCAACCTACTCATTTATCAGAACGAGCGGAGTGAGCAAAAGTCTCCTTCCACACCCTGTTAGAGGTTGTTCAGAACAAAGAGACTTCTGTGCTTTTCATATGTGAGGCACCTTGTTAAAATTCTCTTCAAGAACTGCAGCTATTACTAATTAAACTCCCTTACCATCAAAGTAGCCACATAAATCAGCCACACAATAATGGTTCTATGAAAAATACTTTATCAAGCCTTCTGAACACACTTTAATGCAGTGCAACTGAAAAATAACAGAAGATCAACAATTTTATTTCCTCTGGTCAAGTACTAAGCCAATCAATTAAAAGCAACTTATATTTTATACCTACAGCTTTGATTCAACCAACAGTCTTGAATACCATATATGACGAATTCAGCTTTTGCTGAAGACATAAGCATATGCAAATGTCATTAACATTAGCCTTATTTCTCTGTAAGATTCATGTCTTGCTTTCAATGCCCCTCTCAGATGTGCTACAGTACATGAATGAACCTGCAATGCTAGTGATACATTAGGTGATATTTCTTGCTCATGTTACTTTTTATCATCCTTATTCTTTCTTACAGCACCCTTTCTGCCATTCTCTTGGTTTTTATTTTTATTCACATTTCCTGAAGATCAAAACTATATGAGTTTTCTATAATACCCAGTTCCACAGAGTTTTGGATTCATTCCTGCCTGGAATTTATATACTACTTAAGTTCACATTAAATTTGGCCCTGACTCTTCTGTGGTTGGCCACTGGCTCTCTTATTCTTGAGCACCAGCATTGTCCTAATGCAGATTCCCACTGCATGTATCTTTTGCTTCCTGTCCTGAGCTTTTGTGTATTGCTGATGTCCTCAAGTTCTCTCCGTCATGAAAAATGGGTATAAATTAAGTCTTGGAAAAGCAGAATAGTTTAAATATGCCCAGAAGTATTTTACCTACCTCTGCTTAGGAGCCAAGTAGTAGAATGAACAAATAAAAATGACTGAGGTTTCTCTTTTTTTTGTTCCATTTGACAGAGATCAAGGCAGCTGGTCTGGTTTCTTCTCTGCAAGACACACAAAGCATCTTAATCTTCTCCATTACCTGTTTTGTGTGCTACCAGTGTCTGCATTTTCGGAGGCTTCACGTGTGCAGAATCATCCAGTGACAAGAGTAATAGTGTCCTGATTTAGTGATATGGCATCTAGACAAGCACCCTTTTAAATTAATGAGGAAGTATCTATTCCCAGCTTGACTCTGTGTAAGAAAGTAGAGGTTGAGAAATTCTCTAGTGAGAAAATTCTTTGAAGAACTACACTCTGGCATAATATTACTGAATGAAAGCTTAGACCCTGTGAAGTATATGTCAACACTGCTGCTGATTTCCGTCAGCCCTGAGCTGCTTCCAGTGTCTTCAATAGAACAAAGGATTTAGGGTTTCGGAGAGTTTTTTAATAATAAAAGTGGAATTTTGGCTGCCTCTTCTGCACAGAGAGAGGCATACCAGCAGGTGAGAAAGAAATCAGAGCTGTTAGTAAATGGAAAATCTATGCACAGGAAAGGAGAGGCTGTTTCACAACATTCGGGGATGTGCTAGAGCTTTCTTGATGTACACACAGGCTCTGGGTAAGTAACCTTCTTCCTGCATTTGCATGCAGTAGGTATGTTTGGGTGAGAGAAGCACTGAATAGCACAATATATGCACTGATAGAACTGCTGAAATCAACACCAATAATTTCTGGAAAGCAAACAGACTTGTGGGATGACAGATACAATAGGGATCACAATGATACCAATCTGATCTCCACCCATCCGGCCTGTGTAATTATAAAATAAACCAAAGAAGAAAACCAAAACAAATTGGCTGTAAGAGCTATGGGATTTCTTCTTTAGACCAGTGCCAGCTATCGAACCCCCACAAGAAAACAAAAGAAATTGTTTATGGTTTTAAAAATATTTTCCATTTTTTAAGTTGGTCACAAATTAATTTCCTAAAAGTAAAAAAAAAGAGAGAGAGGAACAGATTAGGCAAGCTAAACTAAATGAAAAAAGAAGCAAAACTTCCATCTGTAGTGAGAAGAAAATAATATTCCCGGAAATATAATATATTGTTGCTTGTGAGTGTTTTGCTACAATTCCTGCTAATTTCTGTAATAAGCCAACAGACAAATCCACAAGATTTTCACCATCCAGCTGTGTTCTACAGCCACCGGGGCAAACTTGAACATAACTTTGAGAGATGGAGTAGTTCCTATATCCCAGCTTTCCCCCAAAAGCATACTCTGACAGCCCATCCCATTAACCAGTACTGGTCTGCTGAAGATTTAAAGAGATAATGCTTCAGCAATCACCCAAATAATTCCAACTAATCTGAGACATGAAATAGACAGGCCTGGTTTACAGATGTCTTAAAATCAACAACAGTTTTGCAGCATGCAAGTATAGAGTCTGAATCCTCTCTACCTTCTCACTGGCTGAACTTTCAGCAGCTCGTTCCCCTCTGGAATTCCACACTCAAAGCACAAATGCCTGGTTTTGTTTTGAGCAATGACCAGAAGTAACACCACTGATAGAAAAAGGCCCTATCCATTACTACTATCGAAGGCCTCACATGTCCCATGAGAAATTCCTTCAGTTCAGATGACTGAAAATGTGCAGAAGCAGTATTTAAATTAAAAGAGCACCTGAACTAAAGGAACGTCCTTTTGCTGGTGCTTCAGGATTGGTTGACTCCTGTATCTATGATGATATGGAGTCTACTGCAGCTTTCCACACACTTGAGGCAGTTCTAATCTCTCTCTCTTTGGTGAATTCTTCAAGATATATAAACACGCAATATCATTGAAATTCACCAAAATGTTCAAAAGATAGGGAACAAACTGCACATTGAGCGAGCTTACTAACCTTGTTCCTTCCAGAAACTTGGCTAAAACTATTTCCCTTTGAATAAATTGTGAAACATAATGCTCAAAGAAGAACTTGCATTCTTAATGTAAACTTTTGCTCATTTGTATTATCAGTAGGCTGCAGATTAGAGCATGATCCTGCCTGGGTAGTGTACACAACAGGCTATTGCAGCAAGTGATTTCAAAGCTGTACGCAACTAAGGGGCTCCTTCCTCCTGCCCAGCATGTACTGAGACTGGCACAACGTGAGGCCTGCTGCCTCCATTGCCCACACCCTGCTTCTAAAAAGTTCTTGCAGTTTCTCAGATTTCTCTTCAATAGCTCTAATTTTTCCGCCCTAAGGAACAAAGAATGATCAAGGGAATCGTATCTCTTTGAAACAAGATGCAATTAGTCTCTCAGAGAGGAAAAAAGCTCTCATCAGGACTCATTCTGTGTGGAGAAAAAGGCTGGGCTGCATGCCAGAGTGCTATTAATTCTACCTAGAAACAGATTAAATTCTAGATCACCATTCCGGACATGGAAACCTTTTGCTTCTTCCACATTTCCAGCAGGGCTCTGGCATTTTTGGCAGTGTTTTGAGCATTGTGCTCTATAGAGCAGAGTTAAATACTGCACAGTTAGAGTCAGGAAACACCTCAAAGTCCCCTAATGTCAATTAGCTACTTCCTCTGCAAAGTCATAAGCAGATGCATAAGAGCAGCTCTCCAGGATTATATTTGCTAGCAGGTGCATTATTAGGAAGGAATGAAGGCTGTATATATTAATGGGAAGTCCCCTTCAAAATTGCTTCTCCAGTGTTTTCTGCCTGCTGCTGGCCCTGCTCTTGCCTCTCACTTTTCACCTGCATGTGTTGGATAATTAGGGGTTCAAACGATGCATGAAGGGCCTCTCCTTCTAGTGACTCATAGCTTCAGGGATTATCCAAGATTACCAGAAGGCTTGTGATTCCCTTATGATTCCAGAAGAGAAGCTGTGCATAACACATTGGTCTTCATAGGTGCTGTAAGGTTAAAGTTCAGAGGCTGCTGACAGTAATGCTAAATTACGGGAAGCCAGGCCTTCTGCTGGCATAAACTGGGGCAGCTTCACTGAAGGCAGAAAAGCTTTGCCAAATTACACCAGTTTGATGATCTAATCTATTACAAATAACTGCTGCAAAATGGCTTTTTTTTTCCCTTTCTACTACAGTAGTCCAGTTTCTTTCTTATTGTTCATCCATCAAGGTGCAAAGGGTCAAACACAGGGTTTTTTAACTCTAGGTTTAGATCATCAAACTCATGGATTTACACAGACACAAACCAGAATCTCAGGCTATGCTGACCTGGACTAATTTTTTAAGTGAACTCTGTTTTGGCATGGGACTAACAACCACACATTTGTGTTCAACCCTTACATTTTAGCACACTGAGCCCATTCAGATCATAGATGTGGTTCTCATGCTAAGAAACAGTTCCTGTTTCTACCTCCACTGTCAATGGGTAATAAAGCATTTAAACTGGAAAAGATCAGCCGCACGCACTACACTTGAAAATACAAACCCTGAGGAAATACCAGTGTTTGCAAGAAACTGTTGGAGGACGTGGAGTAAATTCACAGAATCACAGAATCACAGAATCGCTCGGTTGGAAAAGACCTCCGAGATCATCACGTCCAACCGCTCCTGTCTACCCCCTAAACCATATCCCTAAGTACCTCGTCTACCCGCTCTTTAAATACATCCAGGGATGGTGGCTCCACCACCTCCCTGGGCAGCCTGTTCCAGCCTCTGACAACCCTCTCAGTAAAGAACTTCCTCCTTATCTCTAACCTGAACCTCCCTTGGCGCAGTTTGGTGCCATTTCCCCTTGTTCTATCCTCCATCACCTGGGAGAAAAGACCAGCACCCACCTCTCTACAACCTCCCTTTAGGTAGTTGTAGGTGGTGATGAGGTCTCCCCTCAGCCTTCTCTTCTCCAGGCTAAACAACCCTAGTTCCCTCAGCCGCTCCTCATAAGGCTTGTTCTCCAGACCCCTCACCATCCTTGTGGCTCTTCTCTGAACACGCTCCAGAATCTCAACATCTTTCTTATAGTGAGGGGCCCAGAACTGAACACAGTACTCGAGGTGCGGCCTCACCAGTGCCGAGTACAGGGGGATAATCACCTCCCTGGACCTGCTGGTCACACTGTTTAATACAGGCCAAATTGGTGTGAAATAATGCAGCTTGCCTTGAGAAATGCACTGGCACAGTCCTGTGCTCTTCTGAGGGAGAGAGGGACATTCGGCCTTGGTCTCCTTTCACAGAGGCAGTGAATTAAAAAAATTAAAATGCTTGTACTGGCTTCAGATTACAAACTGGAGACTCTGAATACACATGTGAGCCATTTGAAGGTGCATTTAGAATTTGAGAATGAGTTCATCTGTCAGCTCAGCTGAACCAAAAGCCCTTCAGAGATGGCGAGGGGTGCACAGAACAAGAGCACAGACATGTCATTTGATCCTGTTGCCACTTTCGTGCTGCACCTAGCGTACTTCAGATCAGCATGGATGCTGTTCTGCTGGATTACTTGGCCCTTTTCCTTTAGGGACAACCAGCACATGGATATATCTTGCCTCATTTGAAGTATCCTAATACATTATGTGCTTAATGAGAAGAGGCATGGTGTGTCAGATCTATACCAGATGAGGGCTTTCCTTCAGGGGAAAACATTTGGCCCTTGTGTTTTCCTTGGACATTTTGCAAGCAAGTCTCTGGTTATCTTAAGAGCCCAAGTCCCATTTAAAAACTGTCTCACAGCCGATCGACACCACACAAGGAAACACAGTGCACAGCTAACAAGACTTGCACTCTCAAGCGCATTTCCATGGTACAGAAATGCATGTGAACAGCAGTCCCAGTCTCCAGCACATTGCAGCCAGGTCAACAGGGTGCAGCTGATCTGGGATACAACACAGATGAGATGCCCAGACTGCTGCCACTGCTGGGAATAGTGTGGTGTCTGCTGCACCAGGAGCCTTCTCATCATTCTCTGTGGAACTACACGAGTGTATCCTTAGGCTTCAAAATTTCAGACAAGAGGTCCCAGAATCACTCTGGTGCTTTTGAAAATGTTACTCTTCTTCCTTAATCAGGCAAGCTCTGTTACTGCTTCAGCAACAGATATAGAGACTGAATAAAGAGTACAAAATTTGGCCTAAAGCCCTTTTAAATGCAATTCTATGAGTAATTTAATAGCTGTATTATAGAATGTTAATGTTAGTATAAAAATCTGGGGAATTTCAGGCCCAAACCAGGTTAACTTTTTTCTTTTACTCTTTTCCTCTCAAGAAGCTTGTTTTCTTTTTATTGCTTTCCAATAACGAGAGACCATTTCACACAGGTACATCTGCAATATGTTACAGGCAGCACAGAATATTAAAACAACCTGTGCTACTGCTAGTGAAACTAATAAGGGAGGTAAAAGTTTTCTCAGACTGAGAAGGAAAAGGTACCTATAGCAGGAACTCCGTTATCAAACTACATTACTGAAGGTGCTGCACTGAACACTGAAGTAATTTCCAATTCAAAGTCTTGTTTCAAACAGCAACTCTGCTACTCAAAGAGGGGAGCTGGGCTAGGGTGAAGTGATGGTGGTGGTGGCCAAGCAGTTCACATGAGGTTATGTTTAGATATGGATCAGGGTTTTAAAACAAAACAGTGAGTTAAGATAATAAAAATGAGGGTAATATAAAGCAGAGAGAGAGAGGAAGTTTGTACATTAACCTTACTTACTGTGTAGAGAGGGGCAAACCTGTCTACCCTAATCCTCTGAATCGGCACGAGTGTGAAAGTTCACCTCCAGTGTTATTTAGTTCACACTCAGCAAAGTATCAGCTGTGAAACAGATTGCAAAGCCAGGAGTGAGAGAACAATTCAGCTGAGAAATGAAGAGGTGAAAGGGGAAAAACGAGCAGAAGGAACAAAAAGGGGGAATGGGAAGAGTAGCTGAGTGAAAGAAGCCAGAGAAACAGAGAGGAAGAGCCAAATGGAAAAATAAACAAATAGTTTCTTTTTCGGTTAAGGCTTAGAAATTCCTGCTCCACAGAAAAATTACCGTTTCCAGATTTATTTATTTTTTATTTCAAACTGGAAGGAAAAGTCAGAAAGACAAAAGAAATTAATAATGGAATTTTGTTAAAAAATTGCTTTTTGTGGTTCTGGCCACCCACCTGCTTACCAGACTGGCTCCCAGAGCAAATTCTGAGAGAATCAACACATTCCACCAAAATGTCACTGTCCAGTGGAAAGCAGCTCCACTGGAAATACTCTGTCCAGCTGTATATCCTGTCACTGCTTTTTTAAACTGCATAGGTACCCAAGGGGCGTTTGGCTTCAAGAATAAGAACACAATATGGTCTGCTAGTGCACATAATTTTTCAGTTTAGATTTCAAAAGAGAAGTTACTAATGTGCAGACCAGCTTTCCAAGAGGAAAAAAAAAAAACAACAAATCTGTTTTATTGTTGTACCTTTACTGGTGAAGGAAGAGGGGGGGAAATGTGGGAGGAAGAGGACAAGACAGGCATATGTTCATTTAAATAATGTGTCTGTATGTGAGAGGAAATTCACAGAACTAATTTATTCTGCAGCCCCCTGAAGGACTCATAGCTCCATATTTGGTTCTCCCAACTCCAAGTGTCCTAGACTTTGTTATATTTATTTTAAGATAATTTGGTGGATAGCTACTAGGTCTTTGCTGGTGGGCTGGTCAAGACTCAAGTACTGAGCACTCTTGAAACTAGCTCCTACCCCATGTTCTTCCCCCATGAAACAGATAGCTTGTATATTGGAAGAACAGCTCCATGATATCTTCCCAGTTTGTGATTCCAGGGAAAACAATTTCTCTTTCCCGCAGTTTGCACCTTCACCATGCAGCTCTGGAAAGATTGTCACAGTTGCAGCCTGTGCACAGGTTCTTAAAACCTCACTGTTTCTTCAGGGACAGTCAGTGCAGGGAGCTGACATGGCCAGGATAGGACAGCAGTGGTGTGTATGGACAGTGGTGGGGCTGAAACAAGCCTAGCAGGAGGGATGGGACATCATTGGCAGCATCCTAAAAACAAGCTAGACTTTAGCCAGGGGATATGCATGGGCAGTGGGAAATCTGGCACAAGCAGGTCTGGAAATACGGCTCAGGAGCGTTTGCAGATGGAGTGGAGGGGGTTGGAACAAGAAGGAGTCTGGAGACCTGCAGATTGAAAAATGCTGGAGGAGTGGGGTTGAAAAGGTGAGCAGAGGAGCATTGGGTGGGAAGAGGATGGGGGCTTGTGGTGGGTAGGACTGAGAAATAACATGGGGCAGTTTATCATCACCCACCATCTCACCATGTGATACTCTTAATTCCTTTTATTGTGCTTAAATTTTCTTGTAATTAAATGTCAATTCAAGCTGGTCTGCTTGATCTTCAATCTGCTGAAATGACTAATCAAGCCTGAGGTGTCCTAGAGCAGGGGACAGGCTGTGGCCCAGTACTGTATATTGGACCCCACATCATCCCCCCTCCCATGTGGCTCATCAAGGCAGATGTGCCTCATCACACAGTATTGGGGAAATTTGCACTGATGTCTATGAAAATGGAGGTAAAAAACTATCCAGCTACGAAGAGGGTCACAGTACTTTGACTTAAGAGCTTCAATGTTTACCTCACCTCTGAAAGCAATCCAGGATCTGTGAATTCACTTGCACATCGAGATGTTTGGCAGATGCAGCAGAGAAAAATATGTGATTCTGCTATACATCGTTAAGAGGTTAGTTTATCTAAGGTAAGGGACATAATACTGGCTAAGGAGGCCTTTTTCTGCTGTATCAGTTCTTTGAAACTGATTTAGAAGCAGTTCAGATTTTCATTCAGATTCAGAGTTCATTTCCAAAAAAATTATTTTCAGTACCCCTTATATTTATGCGTCTTTCAGCCCATTATCCTTCCATTTGGCAATCTGCATGTGCAACTCTAGCTGTTAGCTGTTGGGCCTGGTTGCTGCAATGGGAACTGGCTGAGGTCTTAAATTATGTTTGAGAGCTTGATCCCACTTGAATAAAATAAAAGAGAGCTCTCCATTAACTTTAACATGAACAGCAAAGAAGTCAGGAAAGAGGAATATTTTACTACTTAAAAATATCCAGGAAGTTCCACAGCTCTGAATTTCAGTAGATGTATACAGTCAGGGCACAAAGATGGGATACAAGACTGATTTACCTGAATTCAGGCTTTGAAATTAAATTAGTAGATACATCTATCATCAGAGAGACAAATTCTATCCTTACAAGCATATTTCTCCTTGCAAGTTTATTGTACTGAAATTCTGCACTATTTATATGAAAAAACTACAGTTTGTTAGTTTGTCTTCTTAAAATTTGCTTTCTCTCAGCCCTACAACTCAGGTGCCATGTCCAAAAGTAGCATTTTTGCACAGATCATGGAGGTATTTTGGGAAAATAGCCTCTTTGTACTAACAGACCAAGTCAGAGACATCCTAAAAGACAGACTAGTGCAATGTTGTTTTGTAGCATCCTGCTGATTTGCACAAAAACCCCTTTGTTGATTCCCCTTGAGTTTTTTTGACCTTCAGCTGTGAACTCCTTGGAGGCAGAGACCCTCTCCTTTTAATTGTATGGAAACTCCTTAGCCCAAGAGGAATGCTACTATGAGCAAAGGACAATTTTGAAACTTTGTGAAGCTGCAAATGTTAGGTGGTGAGACCTTTCCCTGTGGTGATGTGTGCTTTCTCACACAAATGGTCCCCCCCAAAAGTTGGCTGGACTCCTGCGGAGAATAAATGCTTACCATTGCAAACAAAAGCTGTGATTGAGACCTTAAACCTTTACTGTTAGCCAGACAGACAATAATTCATTTGTACTTGATTTTTCATTAACTCCTTTTTTGCTGTTTAAGGGAATCTTCCCAGGGCTTTTTCTAGTTGTATTAACCCTAAGATCTTTATCTTCCATGTGCTTTTCTTCTATATGAAGGGAAAAAGTGAAACCACATGAAACTGGGCAACGCACCAGAAAACATTTATGAAATTTCTGGTGAAGTGTTTTGGCATAACTACATAACAATAACAGACTATATTCATTAACTTGAACAAACAAACCCAATAGATTATTAAAAAACAAAACAAAGAAGAAAAGTACAGATGTGGTGTAACTTTACACTTTGAAAATGCAGAAGACAGATTTACCAGCTTCTTTACTGCTTCTTGTGATGAAGGAGAAGAGTTAACCCAAAAGCCATAGGCAGGGTCTACAGCAAAGAGGGATATCCCAGTGGATCTAGGTCTCACTGTTGCCAGTAAACCAGCAAGATCCACAGTGTTGTTATGTATACAACATTTGCAATCATTTAACTGACATCTAGTTAAACTTGATGATGGTCAAGATAATGGATGCTCAGCAGAGCACTGAGGTATCTCCTGAAGTGACAGGAATGTATTCCTCATTTACCTCCCTGCAAGCATGGACTAATAATTAATCCAGAAGTATTTTCCTCTTTTCTTTTAGACAATTCATGATTGCTTAATAATGTGAGAATGATTTTTGTGTCATACAGTACACAGGAGCACATGGTCTGTGCAATAGTTGGAGAAGGAAACTTGAGTGACTGATCGGTCCAAGTGTTCTCCACTGCTGGGTTATGTAGGCGGTGCCACTTAAACCACTACCACACAGACAACCCACCTTGACCACAGGCAAGCTAACTTGGACAGTAGAAGCAGTATAGGCCAGTTCATAGGGCAGTCCAGGAAGACTATTTTATTATACTTCTGAGGAAAAATTTATCTTCTCGTAGAACTTCAGACTGATTTATTGCAAAGATCTCTGTGCTCTGTTGCCTGTGCTTGTTAGCATGCAGCTTACTCAGGCCCTCTTTGCAGAACCACACTGTGGGACATAGCCATACGCTAAATGTGAATGTAAAACCAGTTTCTTCCCTGGAGAAGGGACACAGCAAACAGGAGGCAGGAGAAAGAAGCAGCATCAGCTCCACACAGCTCTGGCCCAAAGTCACAAAAGGAAAGGAATCAGAAAGAAGGGGAATCAGGAATTCAAAACTGTTTAGATGCAGGTTAATGTGCCAAGTAAATGAAATTCACACTGTTCAGAGATGGGTGCCTTATGGGTGTGGGTAACGGGAGGAAAGGACCACTCTGGGTCACCGCTCCTCTGCTGTTATATAAGGGGGAGTGTACCCACCTCGGTCCTCCCAGTAAATCCCTCAGAGAGCTTTTAAAGGCATTTATTTATGCTTGTTCAGTATATTGGGTCTCATGAGACAATTAAAAAAGACTGATGGAGCATTTCTAAAAGTCCAACAGCTATTTCAAATATGAAAGAACAAAGAGTAGGCTGGGATTCGGGGATCTCACAGAGTAAGAAAGCAGAGGAAGCGCAAGTGGGCTGTGTTTCCTACATTAAAGCAGATTAATTGTGAAAGAGTGATGGGTTTTGAGCATTTTTCATTCCTTCTCATGTGAACTGGTACATCTGTTAGACGTTTGTGTACTAGTTTATAAGTAGTGGAGCTATTTAAGCTGGTAAGACATACAAATACCCCAAAGGGAACAAATATGTTAACATGTACAGCTGTTTTGAAACTGGCATTTTCTGTGCTAGGCCAAAAAATTATCATCTGTGTGGCATTTCCACTAATTCAGAGTGAATATAAATGTTGAAAATATTATTTGATTTCTCATACAATTTCTGCCCTTTATTTAATTGCTGTGTTGCAGAGCTTGGTGACACTTTACAAGGAGTTGAAGTGAGTTGACCATTGTGAAGGAAAAAAGACTGATAGCAGAAGACAGTGGCAAAGTGGTACGGCATGAGGGTGAGAGGCGGAAATAACCCATGAGCAAATTTAATCACCAGAGTCCAGCACAGTGAGTCCTCTGCCCATTCCTGTCTAGCACAAAGTGTATGCACTTTGCTTGGTGAACCTTAGAAAAGCCTTGCAATGCTGTAAGAGAGTAAAATCTTTCCCTTACAACCGGGGTGTGACTTAGGCTCCTGAGGAGAGCTCCTGGACTGTGAATCCCAGCTGTGCAGGCAGAATCCACATGCAGGAGCGAGATGGATGCTGCACCCACCCCTGTCCCTGCAGGTTGCCCACCTGCCTGCCTGTGGGCCAGGGGTTATGGCCATCCATGCCCTTACACCCCTCATGCTCCACTCAGGGTACAGCTGACTGGGACCCTGCATTTATGTATTCCTCTTCACCCTAGCTCCTAAACATGACAGGGTTGAGCATCACGATGCTCAGCCCCTTGATGTACTTATCTTAAATCCAATGGAAATAGAAAACTTCACACAGGTGAGATTCAGAGGTGAATGTAGGAAGATAGTTGGACTCAATGATCCTAAGGGTCCTTTCCCAACCCAAGCAATTCTATGATTCTAAGACCTGCCTAGTGCTTACGAGCTTTATCAGGACTTGTGTTGGCTGTGGTGGTTTCCCATCTCAAGGAGAGAACCCTTCAGCTGGTTATAGAGATATGCAGAGAAGCTCATCCCATCCTGCTGAGGATTTTCATGTCTCAGCATTTGTTTTGTCACCAACTCAAGACTTCCAAAGGAAAGCACTGAACTCCACTGCAGCCCAGCTGCCCAGCTCTTCATGATGTCTGTGTCTGTCCAGGCTGCCATTGTCATTAATGGGAAAAGATGCACAATTCTGCAGAGAGATTTTGCTCAACTGAGGTTGAGACAGATCTGGGCTGAGCTGCTGCCAAGGCCCACAGAGCCGTGGTTTTCCTTCAGCCCCTGCTCCCAACAGCTGGTAGGGGATGGGCAGTGGAGACCCCTGGCCAGAGGGTAACTGGCCTCTGCTGAGCAAGTTGGAGGAAAGCTAGATATTTAGTGACAGAAATTTTTGTGTTTCCCATCCATTCCCTAGCAAAGTCAGGCCATCCGCATGGAAAGTTTTGATTGTGACCAGACAACAAAGAAATGTGCCACTGAGTATTTTCTGATCTGGCTTTATTTGCAGTTGTTGTCCTGAAATGTAGCTTTTTGAACATTAATGAGGATTCCGACTTAAAAGTCAATAAGTGGCCAGTTGGAGTGGAGAACTTAACTCTCTGATCTTACATTTATGTCTTGTACTTGAAATTCAGATAAGATATCATGAGCCCCTTTTCTTACTATCTGTTGGCTCATACCGTCCCCAATTTCTAGCAGATTTCTGGAAATGGGTGGATACTCATCTTAACCAAAAAAAAGAGACATCAGAAAGAAACTGAATAAATGCTGAGAAGGGGAGGTTCATTTCTTAAAAGATATTTGTGCTTGTCACAGTGGAATTAAGAAATCTTATTCCTCTCACTTGATATATGGCACATTCCTACTCTTATACATCTGTCCGGATACATGCCTGAGCAGCACACTTTCAAAGTGTCCTGGAGAATGGCTCATCTTTTGTGCACAAGTTACAGGATGATAAAGTCTCTGTAATAATCATTTATTGTTTCCAATTTCCATCTGTATCCGGGTGTAATGTTCACAGATTCAAAAAGCTGGAACAGGCAGGTATTGGCTAAGTAGCCCACCTGGCTCCACTTATCCCCCTTTCAAATTAGAGGCAGTGTAACCCAAAACCTCTATCTTCTGCTTTTTAACATTTCACACAAACTCATTTGGGAAATTTATTCTGGCTTTAAAAAGATCTGACTTTTTTATTTGGTGCGTCACACTGCAAGAACAGTACAGTACCTGTTAGCCAGATGGTACAGGAATAACAGGCCAAAAGGTACCAGATTTCTTATTTAGAGTCTGCTGTGGAACATGCATATCAGATTCAGGTGATATTAATGAAAAAATAATGCTGGAAAAGTTACAAGCCATTATTCCATGCAGAAATGGCATTTTCCCCCTTTTACAAGCATTCTCAAGTTAAATAAGCTTTGAACTTTCAGATCTTTCTGTTTGCGGCGGTTTGCTTGTAACAGTCATGTAGCCAATATGACGACAGGTTTGGAAGAGGCCCAGGTATTTTTAATCAGTGAGACCATGCTGCAATGTATGAAACAGATTTAAACTGCTTTTGCCTTTACATGACCAAAATTTTCTCTAACTTAATATAAAATCAGTGTAACCAACTGACCAAATTCCAGGAAAATTTACTGCTCCATAGCAGACTAGGCTGCATTATAATCTTAATTGTCAGCCCTAATATGATCTTGCAAGGGTTTTATGAACATCAATTTAGCTTTAGAGATCGTAAATGATGTGGTGGCTCTGTCAGCATGAGCGCTATCAAACTGCTTTACTGTCCTATCAAAATTAATATACAGTTTTCTTTCTTGTTGATATTAAACCAGACCAGATGTTTGCTTTGAGTTTGTAAACCCTTGGTAACAATGACAAACAGGATGAAAGTCAGAGGGGAAAACAACCTCAGCGCCGGCGCTCGGAGCCAGTCGGTCCCCACCCCGCTCTGGTCTCTGCTGCACACGAGTAAGCCATCCCTCCCATGGGGCTGTTTGCCCACTCATTCAGTCGTTTGTTTGTTTGGAGGGAATTGGGTTAGAGTAGCTCAACTTAAAATGAAAACCACATCCTAATCTAGTGGGGCCTGCACTGGAAATAATGCATCAGAGCATCCTGGCCGTTTCTGAGGCCTGATTTGCACTGAAGTTTGGCCATTGGAGCTCTGCTTCAATTAGGAGTTTCCAGACTTGCTGACACAGTCATGCCAGCAGATAGGATCTGCTGGGAAACAGCTTCTTTAGGTCATCTTGTGTAGTTCCTTTGAGGAACACTGTCTGCTTTTCTCCTTGCAGGGGCTTGTTCCTTTAGACGTGCCGTCAGATTCTTCCCAGCCCAGCCAGCACCACAGTTTTCCATGTCCTCACTCTCCGTGACTTTTTCCCTCTTCATGTCCATGGTTGCAATCACAAGTGACACACTGGGACGTGTGGGGTCACATCTTCTAACCACTGGGCTACTCTGAGCCAAAGTAACAAAGACGTTTCCTGCCATGGCCGTGGACATTTCTTGCTTCCTTCCTCCTAAGGAGACATTTGGTGTTCAAACACTGTTCCAGTTCAGTACCACCAACAGGGACCTGACTCAGCCCCCTCAAAGTCTTCTGTTGCTGAGGTTTTTCACCTCTTCCTGGGCAGGTCCTCTTCACTGTGGGGGCTAACCAGCCCCTCTCAGAACCCTTCTTTCTCTGGTAAGATCCCGCAGATCTTGCTTATTGGTCTTACAATTGAGACCCACACATATGAAAGACTGTAGGGTTTCTAGGCCTACCATAACAAATGTAAAATGAAATTAATGCATAAACCTATCCAATACCTCACTTGATAAAAAAATTAACTCCAGTGATGGCAGAGCTATGCAAAATAACCGCAAAACCCAATCACAGCAGGAGGACAGCACAAAACTGATCTCAGCTACAGTTAATGTCTGTGTAAGACGTTCTTGTCATGCAACATAGAAAATGGTAATTCCTATAAGTTTCCTGTTTTGTGGGAGCATCATAGTTCACCTGATTTGTGAGATGAGATAATGAGCTAAGGTCTTAAATTGAAGTAATATAGAAAAATGTTTGTTTCAATAAGGACAAAGTTCTATCTTTAACAATGAATTTTCAGGGTTTTCCAAATTTAAGACAGGTCATTTTAACCATGACCAAGGGAAAAAGAAAGATGAAAAAGGGTGCCTTTCTAAATTAAAATAATATTGACATAATTTTCTTGGATTTTCATGTTATTTTGAAAAGACTTTCAAAACATTGCTGTCAAAATGTTATTAATAAGGTGTAAAATGGCTCATATGTTAGCTTTCTTCACATTTCATTACAAACTAAAATAAAAAAAAAGAAAAAAGAAAGAGTAACCATTTCTGCAAAGTAAATTTAGCTTAAGTGCTTTATTTTTATTTATTTATTTTGAGCAAAATGGGTCATTGGCGTAAACCTGTGAACATTTTTTGGTTTTCTATGGTTTGATGAAAATTAGACATATTCCATTAAACTTATATGATGAATGTGCAAAATTATTTGAAACAGAAAGGAAAAACCTATCCGAGCAGGCTTTTTCGCAGCAAGATTTAAACTGCACATAGCTTCAGTCAGAAGGCTTGGAAGGCAGCTTAATTTCTTTGAGCTATGAGACAGAAGGCCAAAGCCCTCAGCAGAAGTAAATTGGTATTGCTCCACCAAACACATTGGAGCCGTGCTAATGGCAAAAGGAATCACGCTGATTGACATCAGATGAGGGTTTGGCCTCATTTCGTCTCCTGAGTGAATGAGATTTTCTGTGTTAAAGAGAAAATTATTATTCCACAAATGGCACGGCACTGTTGCCCTAAACACTAACTCACTTTTTTGAGCTGTTTATTCCCAAAGATTCCTTAATCTAAATCAGGGTAAATAGGACAAAGCCATTTTCCGTTTCCTAAGATCATGTTGTGGCGCCCTTTGTTGCTGCTCTGAGCTTGCACAAATTCACTGTATCTGCCTGGACATGTACTCTTGTCTGCAAATGTTATGTGGCCACCAGACTGATACTCTTCAACCTTTTGCTAGAAAAAATAGATGGACTCCTAAGAAACCAACACTTCCCATTTTAGCAGGTTAAGTGTTTACAATTAACAAGTACCATCCTCTGCAGAATTCTGCAGCTTCAGAAAAGAATAACCACACGTGGTTTAAGAGTCTGTGAAATGGTGCTGATATCTTATTTGTTCACTGTTGTGCTGCAAATCCATCTTGTCTGCTACCACCTCACCTGTCCCCCAGAGTCCTTAACTCTTAGTTCTGTTCTCTAACATTTACAAAAATATACAGAAAAGTCAAAATAACAAATTATAAGGTGACTGTGAAAGCTTATTTTCCATGCACAGTGCTAATCCATACTCCAGTGGGGTGGACGTTTCTTGGCTGTAGGCAGATGCTAAGCTTTGAAGTGCGGCCCAAGTGCTGAGCTGTACCTTGTGTTTGACAGCAGGCTGCTGGCAAGGAGGTCACTGTAACCCATATCTCTAGTGACGACTTGCACATTTTTCAGTGTATCTGGACCCTAACAATTGTATATCCTTGTTAGAGTTTGTCACACTCTAGGTTACAGGTGACCCCCCCTGAGCTCTACAAAGCATGTAGCATCACCATTACATTGATTAGAGTAACAAGACATATACCACATACAAGATATATGTATGACATACATGCAACTTTGTCTCCCTTTCTGCTGGCTACAAAATTAATTCAGTCCTAATTCCCATGGCTTTGCTGATTTCCCATCACATTGTGATGTGGACTAGTCACTTAAGTCCACAAGATCCTCATGAATATTTGTGTCTGTTTCTCAGTCTCACAGTTGGGTCAACTGCTTCAGACCACGGACTATGTACTCCCTTCTTGTTTCCAGCACGATGTGAAGATGGTGTAGCACCATTAGCATTCCCAAAAGTAGATTACCTGGAGATTTAACTCATAGCAGGGTTTTGAGACAATCATTCAGTTGTCAGCATAAACCAAAGTTTTCTAGACTTTTGATTTTTCCATCTAAGCAGCCTGTTGCAATAACCCAGGTAACTGGCAGTAGAGCGATAACTAATCTTTTTCTAGGGACCAAGAGAGTGAATCAAGAGCCTTAAAGTAAATTATTTCACTTTAGCTCTGCTTAGGGGAGGAAGAAATCTGTGCAGGGTTGCCAGGTGTGACACAGGACCCACAGGATACACATGGTTGCATCAAGCAGCAGCTGGGACCCAAGCAGAAGACCTTAGCAGTCTAAAAGGCACTAAATGCTTCTTTAGGTGACTGAATCCCACCTAATTTGTCCAATCTTAATTTCATAAAAGAATCCCCTGAAGTCCAGAACAGTTCAGGGAACATCTATATTTTCTCTACTTGGAGACATTAGTATGTCTGTGATGTGATGGCCATGGTCTGTAATATGCAGCAGTACATGAACTGTGTTCCCCTGTGAAGTATTCTCTAAATATTCACTCTACTTACCTTGCATTTCTTGAGCAAGTGTCAATATTAATTTCTGTTTTCATGTCTTTTTACATATATTTCTTTCTGCCTACATAGTTTCAGGCTCTCTTACACATTTCTATTCCAATATAACTTAAACTGATAGCCATCAGACAATAGGCATTAACTCAAAGCATGGATCTGCAAGCATGGAAAGTTTATACCAACTATTTCACCTATCATTTCAAGCTTCAGGTTGCCTGCCATATGACCAGAAATACCTCAAGTGTTCCTCTTAGAAGACATAAAACCCATTCCACCTGCTGACAAAATTCCGTACATGAGCATGAAATCCATGGTAGTTAGTACTTCTATGTAACATTGTTGTGGTTATTTTGGTTAGAGCTACACATTATTAAAATTGACTGGCATTATTAACATCAACTTATGGTTGCTCCCATCAAAAAAAAAATTGGTCTTTTGAGAATATTTGTAGCAGAGCCAATTTCAGCTTTGCAAAACTTCACTTGAAGTCTTTTGTACACAACTTCTTGCATCTGTAGCACATCTCTTATTCTAAAGCCACAGGTATTTTTTTTCTCAGATGGTTTGTATATTTCTTTGTATATATATTTAAAAAAACAAGTTTAAACAAATTTGCCACACTCTACTACAGAATGGCCTCTTTATTCTATTGAGTCAAATCCTTTTTTTCCACTGACTGAAAGACTGAGAAATAACAATACAAAAAAGGGTAGCAGGAGGAAGTCCTCCATATCACCATAAGAGTCCATGTGTAGAATGAGAGCAGAATCTTAGATCATGGGAAGAAGGTAATTCATCGTAATTGTCTGTGCTACAGTATTGAGTTTGTCAGAGATAGCACATCTAAATCCTTTGTACCACAGTCACAGCACCCAAAACTGTATCTGACAGATAATTTCCTGTACTTAATGTGATGAACTCTTTCAGGATCTGGAATGTCTCTTGGAGCAGAGGACATTTTTTAAATCCAACCACTATAAAACAAGATCTCATTTCCTTCCCCTTTCAGCACACTCTGTTGTGTTCAGTAGTCTGTAATTTCTCATTTGTGCTGACAAACCATCCAGTCCTCAATCAGTTTGCAAGAGACTCCAGGGATCCATCGTGCTTCCCATCAGGTTGGGTTGTAAACTTCTGTCTTGTCACTCTGGTCACATTCTGGTCCATGTAATTCATATTTTGGCTCCCTGCATTCCTCTCCCAGTTGCAACTAGGTATGTCGTTCTCATTCACTTCCTCTTCTGATGTTCTGAGCCTTGTTGCCACATGAATCTTACTTTCCACTCCATCTGTTTGTCTGTTTATAAATAGCCCAATTATCAAGGCAGCATGCTCCCAACTCCTTTTCTACAGGGATGGGAGTGATTGCATTTAGCTTCCTACGCAGTGACACAGTGCCAGTATGCTTCCTTGGTATATTCATTCCTATTCATGCCGTTACTTATACTTTTTATTAAACAATTTCCTCAGTTACTCCTTTTCTTGAAAGAGTCCTATTTTAATCCTGTGCCAGAGGATCTCAACAATATTTATAGCAGTAGACATTTGTCCAGGCAGGGAATGGAAATAAATAATGGAGGTCCTGATGAACAGCCAACATACATTCCCGTGGCTCCACTTTCTAATAATTGTTACTCTTAATATACTGCTAATCAGTGGTACAGATGTTAAACCCTAGTCAAAGATGGTTTTGACAGACTTTTATGAACAAAACCTAGTACACTCTAAAAGATAATTTTTTAACAGACACTGTAGTAAGTACATTCAATTCCTTTCTCAACCCCAACAGAATAAAATTTACAGGAGATCTTTCTGGTCTGAATTAACTGTAATAATACAGAACTTAATGCCAAGTTGAGTAATGATAGATTTAATGGTTCAGAGCGTAGCTGCTGCTTTAATTCATTAATGTAATGAAACCGAGTTTAGGAAATATTTGTATTACAGTAAAGTAATATGCTCAGCTGAAACTTCAGCAAGAAAATACATTATAGCAATAACATAGTCAATATTCACATATCAACCTGTGTTTAGCTGATCTGGCAAATATTTTAGATAGCAAACACCACAAAAGCACAGTTTGAAACACATTACACAGCTTAGAAACACATTACATTCATTTAATAGCAAATGTGAAACTACTGACACTTTTAATACAGTCCCTGAAACCCACTCCACTAATTAACCTCCTTACATTAGCAAGATCACAGACTTGCAATGTAAAGAGCCAATGTGCTGAAATGCCTCGAGACTTGTTTTATGAAACTCTCTGTGAGAGCAATTGTGTTTGTCCATGTTCAGTCTCTGGTTTTCTTATCAGTTTCCTCCATAGCATTGTGCATGCAAGTCCATTAGCACAATTTAGTTCAGTTTTCATGAAAAAAACAGGCTCAGCAGTTTTTGCCAATCTTGCACAGATTAATGCCAATGAAGAAACTGGAGTCTCTCCGACGAATTATACTAACTGAATTTGAGATCGTCACAGATCAGGAAGGAAGAATATGACACGTCTTTTATCCCTCTCACTGCCCAAGGACCTCTTGCCTCTTATTCCTTCATGCCTTTTTCTCTTCTCTGCTTCTTGTCTTTTAAAGAATACCGGACTGCTCGAGCAAATTTTATAAAATCTAGGGTTAAGAGGATATTACTGTGGAGACTTGTTATTCTCTGCAAGGAGAAAGAATTTGTAAGTGGATTTGATACAGAAAGGGAGTGCTGCGATTTTTCCATCTTCCCCCTGCTCCATGTCCAAGTTTAGATAGATAAAGGATTCAACACTATCAAGAGGTGAATGACATCACCCCTCTGCCCCCTCAAGAAACTCAAGCAGGCTCAGAATTTGCAAAATACACAAAGGGTCAGCTTTCAGCTCAAAAAAATAAAGACTTGAAAAGAACAAAAAGCAACTTAATCCAAACTGTTGCACAAAAAGAGAACCCTTCAGTGAAAGGATGAGAAGATTGCTATTGACAGGGGTGGGTAGAAAACTTGCCAGTTTTCTTGCTATATAATTATCAAGAATAATCAAATTGCCATGGATAAAGCCAGAAGAGATCCAAACCTACCTCTGATCCCTGAATGTTAAGTCCTAATGTAACGTTTCCACAGGTCAGCACAGCCCAATTCCCTCCTGGAGAAGCAGCATTCAGACAGCTTCCCCAGCCTGAACCTTTGCGGGGGTAGGTTTTGTTACTGACCTGGAGCAGCATTAGGTATTTGCTCTATAACCGGTTCACCCAAACAGCCCAAAGTCAAATATCTCTTCAGTTGAGGAAGGTTGAATCTAGCTTAAATCAGCTGAGTTTCTTCCATGCCAGAAAACTTTTGGCTAAGCAGTTAGGACAGGTCTTGCAGCAGAGCCAAAGAATTGGCTTTTAATTTTGTGGTTTCAATCCTATTTCAGAATTTAAACCGATAATCCTCCATCTTCATTTAAAAATAAACCCTGCTGCCTCACGTAATCATGTCTCTAAATGTACTTGGGCCAGACCTACAGTGCCCGGCGTCCTCCCAGAGGGAAAGCCAGCAGTTTCAGCTCCTTGGGCTCACTCTGCAGGCATCCCCAGGGGCCGTACAACTAGCAGAGCTGTCTCTTGGGGTATTCTTTGGCTACTAGCTCTGCTCTGATGAGCCCCAGCTGTGACATCGGCTTCTTAAGGGCCCTCACAGCTAGTCAAATATGGGCCAGATTTGGCATTGCATGAAGAACAGGTTGAACTGGCTTTCAACATGACAGCCAGGACACGAACGTGGATCCGGGCCAAATTCCCCTCATGCTGAACTGAGTGCAGCAAACCCTTGGGTCTTGATAAGCTCAATATCTTTATTCTTTTTTCTTTCAAATTGACCTGTCCTGTTGTGCTTCGTTCTTCTATCATTTTTCAAAATCAGATTTCTTTTTTGTTTGTCTATGTGCCTCTGTCTTTTTCTTCATTGGGTATTTTTTGTTTCCAATAATGGACTTATTAATACTCCTTTCATTTTTTATGGCATCCCTGACATTGTTTTATTGACTCATATTTTATCATAAACTATAACATCTTTGTTTTTCTAGTCATGCTATATTTTTCCCCAAATGCAGTCCCTTCTGAGAATATGTACCCCTGAAACCCCTTAAATGATATAACAAATCATTCTTTGGAGACAGTTTGACCCAGGTGCGACATCTTATCTGTTGCCATTAAATAGCTGTTTGCCTTTGATGTGATGAACCACTAGTCTGTGTTAAATAGACTTAGTTTTAAGCTGGGATTAAGCTCTCCTAGAAAAGGTAGGGACACACTGGCTTTCTTCCTACCACTCTTGTCTTTTACTATTTAAGATCATAATGATATATGCTTTTTCTCCCTTTGCTTTTCCAAAACACCAAGGTCTTGGCCATGTGTCTTTCCTCTGTCTGCTTGATTTTATTGGGTAACACTGAGAAGAACGTAACCTTGGATGAGATTGTTGTGAAAAAATAAAAACACTCTTCCCCAACACCCCACAAAAGAAAACCCTTATGGTGTTATTGTTCTGTCAAGGATTTATTGCCAAATTCCATTTCAACAATTCCAGACATTATGATTAAAAAGTGAATGTGGGCTCAGAAAAATGTTCCATTGTTACTTTGAGTCAACTCAGAATGTTCTCTGATAAGAACACCAAGAGGACCTCGTGAAGGAGCAGTGCTGGGATCTCTGTTATAGCACCATGGCTCTGAGAGGGACTTTCCTGCACAGCAGACAAATCTCATCCTACCAGCCCAGAAAGTAAGCAGGCCTCATTTCCTAGAGGGCTGGATTATGACTGAGAAGAAAGGTCAATGGATCAATGAATAACCAGTGCACCCTCATGGAATATTGCACCAATACTCTTTCCTGACTGACCACTACCTCTGCTGATTTTAACAGGTTCAGTATTGAAGGGTGGGATTAATTCACTTCAGCTTCACCTATCTGCAATGCAAATTACTCACCTAATATCTTTGGACATCTATTTTAGAATGAGATGGCTTAAATCCTAGATCTGCTTATCTCTCTTCATTGATTATAAGGGAACTCCAAGCAGGTAGTTCAGATATGGCAGGGGGAGACGGAGAAGAAAACTTGAGGCTACAGAACATTACAGGTAAATGTGTTTTGCAAGATCAATGGTATGGACATGTTTTAGAGGCAAACCCACTTCAGCAGCAAGTTGGAAATATTCTGAATGATTTCATTTATTCATTCCCTTTTAAACAGCCGTGGTAGCTCATAGTCATAGTACTCTAGTTTTATTCCTTAGAGCATCAGAAAATAAAGGCAAATTGTTTAAATAAATAGAGGAACTATTCTTCTTAGCTCCAGATGAAACTCCTGTGTCAGAGTTCCTCACTGAAGACAACAATTTGCTGTTGATTTTAATGGCACCACAGTTTTAACAAAAAGTCTAACGTGTCATACATCATTATTTTGATGCAAGAGGAGGGTATTTTGAGGGCTGTACCCAAAATAAGTCTGTAGACAACCAAATTTAGAATGTACTAACACTTTGCTTTTTTACATCTGTCTACCTCAGAGTAGCGTACAGGACCAGGTTGGTGTCCAAGCCGGCGTATCTTGTGCCAATCTTGTGTCAATGCTTATCACAAATCCATAGCAGTAATACCAAAGTTTACAGCTGCCTGAAGCTAACTACTTCTGATAGCAAGGGTCATCTGTAATTTATTTTCATGTCCACTCATCAGGCATCCATGACTTGAGCCCCCTCACCATGGGATACCCTCTGGTCCTTTGTTCAAAGAGAAGAACCTTCCTTTTCATGGGAAGGAGGAGAAGGATGAGGAAGATGCAATTCTCTCTGCTTTTTGTCTTTCTACTCCCATTTTTTTCTGTAGTGACATTCCAGGAGTCCAGTTGCCATCCCATGATCTGCTCATCCCATGATTCATGCTCAGCTCCCAGGATTTCAAATCACGGGTAAGATATGCATAGAAAAAAAACAGTCGGGGGAGGAGGAAGAACCAGAAGCCAGTGTTTCTCCTCCCAGTGAGTATGGCTGGGTTAGGAACTCACACTTTTTGTTCGGTCCAACAAAGACTGAATTCTTCTGGCACAGTTTCTGAGGAGGAAAGAGCAAGTGCCAGAACTGTCTGCTAGCTAGACGTCTTTCCTGGGAGACACACGAATTTCTGACAGCAGCTCTGACTGCTTGGCCTAATGGTCTGAGTGTTAGGGAAAGGGTAGGGGATGGAACAGAAATCTTTCCTCTGGGTGTGTTTTAAAACAAAGTGCTTGTTGCAGATGAATTTTACCTGAACCCAGTCCTGTCAGTGTAAGGCATGAACAATAGTCTCTGCTCAAGGAAAGCTTTTAATGTATTTATAAGAAACAATTGCATTGCTCAGTCAAGTTGGGAGCAGTCTAGATGTGCTTCAAGACAGTTGTGGGTACTTGAGGGGGTCTTTATCTAGACCATCACAGTACTGGTTTACTTTTAAGAGCAGCTGTTTGAAGGTATTTGTAGCTGCTCCTAAAGATGAAGAAGACGCCCAGTGAGACTGGTGAAAACATCTAGCCTGAACACATCAGCATGCTGTGGAAAACCTCAGCAGATCCCTATGGGCATCAGTAAACATCTTCATACCTTTCAAAAATACGCTCCCCTATGTGATTTACTTTCTGGGTCAGCAGTTCTCTGGGGGCTAGGATCACACAACTCCCCTGGGGTGGCAGGGCAAGGCCTGGCAGCTAGGGCCCATCCCACCACACCAGCCAGGACCAGGGCAGCTAGGGGGCACTGGGGCAGCCTCAGCCCCAGGTATTGGGCACCTCCTTGGGAATGGGATATGCTGAGGCCAGGCCAGGACATGGGCCCATGAGTGGGCCTAGCTTGGTGGAATGCTATGGCCAAGCAAGGGCAGGGCTGTGGGAAACTGAAGACTGGCCCTACTGGAGCATCACAGGGGCAGGAATCGATGGCTCCAAGGAGCTGCCATGGGGTCCTGCGATATGGGCAGGGTGGCAGGAATCCCTGAGGTGCTGAGCAGAGACAGTCAGGGCTGTCAGTGCCTTAGGCAGTCAGGCTGTCAATGCCCCAACACTCGGAAGCACTGGTCAATCCAAAGGCATGTATGTTCTATGTTGCTGCTGCTGTGTTCCTGGCCATGCCCTCTGTTGTCCACCCACTGTGGAGACCACTGCTTGCCTTAGCTGCTCTGGGTTAAGTCTCATCCACATGACTTCTGTGTACATTTTGCCTCCACATGGGCTTGGATTTCACCCTTGATGCATATTTCCAAAACACATGCCATCAAATCCAACTCCTGTATGCAATCTAAGCATCATTTGCACCTGAGAATGACCATCTCAGCTGCCAAGATATTGATATAAACATCCCTAAAGGGAAATGTGGCTTTGCTATTTGGACAAAAGTTAGTCCCTTTGCTCCTCACAAGTATCAAAACCCTGACCATAAATACTGTATTGGGTGTCAGACTGACCCACAATGAAAACACTCTGACCCACAAGCAAAACTGCCCAGGGGCATGTGATTCCCCTGACCAGTCAGCCACTGCAAGATCGCTTGCAGCTGGTGCTGGTAACTGCTACAGCTGGTGTAACACCCTTGTGGACACACTGCATGGTGAACTCAGAATCTCAACATGGCTTAAATTCTGTCTTCAGACAAAATAAACTCTGCAGAAACATAAACAAAGACGTTTGTTGCAAATAAAAATTCACATTCACATCATTAATTCTTATGAAGTATAAGGAGGTCATTTTGCAAATTGTGAAGCATCCGTGCGCACAAGGGCTGCCGTTTTCATCAGAACAGCTGCCTGGGACATGCAGCCTGAATTATCTGAATGTGCCAAGCCAAATATCCTTCTATCTACAAAGGTTTTGATTTGGCTGCTGACATCGTTCTGACACTTCCACAGTTTCATTTTCTCTTGATCTGGCAGTAGAGGCTCATAGAAAACACCAAACCAAGAATCTGGAAAACAAAGACATTTATGGTATTACTTGGCAGTCCTGGAAATCTCAAGATATAACCGATACACAATGGAAACATTCTGTTTGCAAATGTCTTGGTTTTATATGAAGGCTAAATCTGCTATGCAGAAGATCTTTTCCAATGTAATTCTTAAAGAGCATAGAACTCTATAATATAGCCATTTTTATGAAATCAGTATGTACCACAGGTAAGACTGCAAACGTGATGGAAAACTTTCATTTGTTTAGAAGGTGGATTGCCTCTGTGGATGGGGAACCCTCTAACTCTGATGGTTTCAAATGCAGTTGTTAGTTGCAGTGGAGAAGCAAATACTGAGAATTTCAAGAAATTCAAACAAAAATTCAACCTTTTATTTTTTAAGAAAGTTGAGGGAACTTTCTGATTTCACTGTATATTCTAAAAGTTGTTTCCTTTTGAAAGCTCTCTTCCACTGTCACTCTCTTTTATGTAAATATATGTGTAAAGGCATACGTGTGTGTATATATATATATACACACTTATGCTATCATTTTGAGAGGCAAATAATCATGCAACAAATATTCTATATTAATCAGTAATAGATCTGGGATAGAAACACTGTGTTCACTAAAGAAGCTATTGCTTGAAATATAAAAATCAGTCAGGTCATCTTCTGTAGTGGGAATTACTGGGTGAAATTCCACTGACTGTGACAGACAGCTGTCAGATCAGATAATCAGAAAGCTTCCTTCTGGATTTAAAATTTAAAATGTGTGTTTCACAAAAGTGGAAAATATCCAACTGACACTTATGAAGTCATGACCACCAGGGTGCTTCATTATTTAAGGAAGAGCCAGCAGAGAGTTTACAGAACGCAGGGGTACAGCTGAGACAAGAGGATGGTCCCACAGCTGCAATAAGCAGAGAGGGCTTCCCTGATACACCATGCCCGCGTTTTCACTTGTGTCCGAGTGAAACTGGGTCCTTCTTCTCAGTCCCATCTCCACTAACAGGGTGAGCTGAAACCATTAACAGCCCACAAGTGGCATAGTGGAGCAGGCAGAGGTGGGGGGTAAAGCTATGGAAAAGCATTTTTCCTTGTCCACTTCTTTTTGTCTGGGTTTTTCCAGAGCAGAGAGGTGGCTAAGCATGTGGCCTTTGATTTGCAATTACTTGAGAAGTCACAATACTTTAATATCTTTGGAAATGTTTATCAAGTATCAATTTCCAGTTGACAATTTGTACCAGCTGAGCCTCATATTGTTTATTCATCTTGTTTTCTAATCCTTTTATGATTGGGAGAGGCAGCCACCACAGCAAATGTCAGCTGGAGAACAGGGAAGAATGATGGCCAATGAACTAAAGTCTACAACTCACGCAACTGCAGTAACTAGAGCAAAGTGACTTATAACTTACCTTTGGGATGCAGAGGCAATTTGACACCTCTATTACATTTTTAAAGGTCTTTTAGTATTGGTGTATTTCACCTATTTTCCCTCCAAAGTCTACATAGAGGCAAGAGACCAGACCCCCCACATATCGCACCTTAAATAACATGAAGTCTGAGCTGAGTAAGAAGTCAGGGGTCTGTCCTCTCCCAGTGCTGCAGCTGCGTAACTCTTCCCCGCTTACTACTATTTTCCTGGAAATGTATTTTTGAGGTGGGGCGCTTGCCCACTCTTCTACCACGAGGAGCAATCCCCTGCCAATGATGTTAAGAAGTTTTCACTTGGAATAACAGACTGAACTCTGCACAGCAATCTCTGTCATTTCTGCTGTTCCCTCAAACATTCATCAGCGGGGGGCGGGGGAGGAGGGAAACCACAGAGGAATAGTGAAAAGAAAATGTCTGAAGAAAGCAACATGATGAAATCCCCTGTTTCTTTGTCATTTTCTCCTAATCAAAGCCTATCATTCAACAAGTAGCTGACTGGATAACCTCACTGTTTTTCCTCCTCTCTTAGGAGAAAATTTTGCATGTTATTCCTCAGTGTATAATGAAGAAATTAAAATAAAGATCTCCCATATTCTATTTTTTTTTAACACACAGGAATATATGGAGCAGCACAGATGTGCACTCAGGCACATTCGGGCACCATTTTGATGGCTAAATTATGCATCAGAGTAATAATTTTGTGCCATAATTTCTCCATGATAAGAATGTGCAGTTTAGGGTCTAAGTTTTCTTATGAGATTACTTCTTTCTCAAGCAAAGAAGGAAAAGAGAAGGAAAAGACTGGCTATAATGCCTTGTGTCTTCCTGGGGCTGGGTATCTGCACTCCCTTCTGTTCATAGGGCTCATTGTCAAGGCATAGCCTGGCTCCAGGACTGTCAAGTCTTTGCAGAAAAAGCCCCGTGTGACACATTTATAGAGGCAGCAGGGTGGTCTGTGCCCACCCGAAGTTCACAGCTCAGCAGCCATATACTGTTTCTATGAAATAACAGTAAGATTATAGCTAAGGTGAGAGGTAGTTTTCCCTCGTCTATTAACTGAGCAAGCCAGGTGTTTGAATCCCATTCCCAGTGTATTTCTCAGTAGAACATATTGCTTGACAGCTACTAAATATTTTAATGGTGTATACTGGTACCTCAATAGCGGCCATTCCAAAGGCGATCCCAATAATTATAAGCAGATGGTCTTTAAGATATTTGCTAATCACTTCTCCACAAGGCTGAAAAATAAGAAAAAATTGTTAATGATAGGTAAGCCATATTATCCTAAGGTTATTGGGAATGCACCCCCTAAACTAGCTCCTCTCAAGCTCTCTCTCTCTCTCTCTCTTAAAGAAAGGCCATTTGACTTTACTCTGGCTTGTTGCTAACAAACACAAAGAACACAGCTATATGCACCTTATGGTCTGAGAAATATGTCTAGTATTTGCTTCCCTAAACACAAAGATTAATTTATTAGCTGACCATAAAAGGGCACAATTTCAAATGAAGACATAGAGCTGCAATGCCTAATGTCTGCATGATTTTCAGTTGACAGGGAAAGAAGCATTTATTCTTACTTTCAGTTGATAATCGTTTGGTGCTAGGAAAGAGCTAATGTAGCAATGACCAGATCTGAAAGTGAACTCCAGTTTCCCACTAAATTCATCTTTGGATTTGAAACTTCAAAGCTTATTATTAGAATCAGGCTCAACTAACAATATTTGGATATAAAACCTAGTTTATCAATTAATTTTGACAAATATTTGGTGGTCTTGGGCTGGGGGTGGGAGGAAGAGAGTGATCATATCTGAAGTTCTACGCAGAGCTACTCTCCTCTTTAATAAATGCATACATCTGTTCTTAGAATGACTACGTCTTTTCCAGGCATTGACAATACTCCTTTTTCAAACTGTAAAGAAAGCCAAGTACAGCTTAAATCCATCAAAACTACAGTACTGTTCCAACACTACAATTGCCTTCCCCCTAAATATAGTTATATTCTTTCACCATATTTCCTTGCTCACAATAAACACATGGGTCTTCTCCTCCTCGTCCTTCTAAAAAACTTCTCATTTAAGCTGACTCAGAACTGCTCTGAATTTCAAATCTTTTTTCCTGGATCACAAGAGTTGAATGTCTTTAGTAGCATCTAACACCACCGTGAAATCTGTGTGTTCATGTGAACGATATCTTGCACCTGCAGTAATTTCACTGATGGCTTCTCATGTGTCCTTTGAGGGTTTGCCTGAGGCCAAAAAGGCATTAAAACGTGGCCAAAAACAGCCCTCTTTCCAGATTGGGTTCTGGCATCCTCTACTTAACCAGACTGTTCCTTTGCTTTAAAACTGTATTTGCTTCTGTGGGACTACGCAAGGAGGAAATTAGTGTTCAGGCAGGACCTGGCTAAGGAGCTGTGCATTCAGAAAAGTATACAAGCAGAATGGACATTTCCTAAAATCTGCTTTGTGCTAGGTGCAGATTGGCAAACTATTAGTACCACCAACATTATAAAACTGCAATTATTTTTGTGCTAATATTCCACTTTATTTTCATATTTTTCTTTGTATGCATGGAGTCCAAATTTCCATGTGGGAAAACAGATAAATCTTGAAAGTAACTAATTGACATCTCTGTTGCCCACCTGCCAGTTTTTGGTTATGCTTTCTTGTTGCCTGTCATCAGACATTTTTGCCTTATCATTATATTAGCTGCCAGAAGCTTTACAAAAGGCTGTAGGTGTAAGAAATTACTCTTTGAATATACTGCCATGAAGCCTACAACATGTAAGGTTTCTTTCCAGCAGATCCTGCAAAATGGGTGTGGGATTTTTCATTAGAGGACTATAAAACCCCAAAGGTCTTGCATTTAATGCGTTCATTTTTCAATATCCCTTAGGCCTTTGAAAGCCTCTGAGCTGACACGTCTACCACCAGAATGAGCCTGGGTGGGAACATAACCTGAAAGTTATGTTCTGAGGGAGAAAAGAGAGTCAAAGGGTAACTGGTGTGCTGATTTCACCCAGAAGCATACCCTGACCCCAAGTTTTCACTCATAGTAACCATGCAGACTGCTGAGGTCCTAAGGGTGCTGCCCTGCACAGCTAAAATAGAGGCACCCTAGGAAGAGGAAACAGCAGCATATTTCACTTATGCACAGTAATTACATAGCAGATGGCATAGGGGGAATTCTGGCTAATGTAGAGAAGGCAAAACTTGGACTTTTTGGGAAGATACAGAACTGGGGGCTATGCCAGTCACCAAAGACAACCTTGGGTTAAAACCTCTTTCTATCAACAAGAGTGGAACATTGTATTTTTCTTACTGTTTTATAAATATGCCTGTCTCCATGCATAATGCAGAGTTCTGTTGATATGTCCTTTTGTTCACATTCACAGATATCATAGCCACCAAGAGGAGTATTAAAATTTTTTCCCCAGTCTTCAGGTCCATTCAACAAACCACAGCACTGGCCCTGTAGGAAGTAAGAAATGGAGAGATGAGGAAAAAAATGGTGATTTGCAGTTTGAGGAGAGCAAGGGAGGGAGTAGAGCAGAACAAGAAGGAGAAATTTCCTTTCATCTTTACCCTTGTGGAAGTTTTCTAAAATTGGTATGTCTCAAACACCTTTATTTTTCCATACCAGTTATAAGAATGCAAGTGCATAAGTTTAAAAAAAATTTAAAAAATCCAAAACAAGGAAAGAAGATCAGTTTTTCAGTATACAGTGCTCAAAAACATTACCATACTGTAAAGCTAGTAATTGTCAGTGCCGGAATTGAACGGATGGAACTGGAACATGGAAAAAGCTGGGTATAGCATTTTTTGAGAATCAAGTCTTCTTTCTGCAAGTTTTACTTGCAGATGTTAAGTAACAGCTCCAGTATCATCCACATTTCACATCTTGAAAAGCTGAGCTGAAAGTCTAAAATTCTGGCACGTAAAACTCTGAAATCTAGAAAAATAACTACCTTGAATGATGCTTAGCCCTTTAAATTAGAAATGGACTGAAGAGGCCATGTCTCCATTTGGGGTTTGTGAAACCTAAACCAGGTGCAGTTTCACTTCATGTTCCACTTTATTCAAGCTACTAAAGCTCAGGGGTGCAGACTTGTGTTTGCGGTCCTTCCTCTTTTAAAAAAGCAGCTGGAAATGTTCACATAATTATGTATAAAAGCAAATACCATGGGACATAAAAAAAGAATCCTGGTCACTTTAAAAATTAATACAATAATTATGGGATTTTTTTTATTTTGCTCACCCTTCAATCATCTCTCCAGGGAGCTGTTTATTATATCAGAAGAAATAAGCTGTCTCAGAAGTGGAGGACAGGGTTGGAGGTGGAAAGGGGAAGAAGCAGAAGTAATATAAGCCACCCAAATATTGATTTTTGCTTCCTTTCACACCAGCAACCTTTAAAAATACAGGAATTATTTAAGCCTACCCTTCAAAGTCATCACCCATTAAGGACTAAAATAAATCAAACTCAGCAGGCACTATGTCGATATATAGACACAGGGACTAGTGAGAGGGGCAGGGGTCTACACCATCAATGATAACAGTGGGGTTCAAGGGAGTTCACTGTGCAATACTCAGGAGCAAGCTGGCACTAAGTGTCCAACTTCTGGGGTCCTGCAGGTGGGGGGAACCAGGATAGGTATAAGCACAGCAAAAACAAACCTCCCTTTTAACATATTTTCTTCCCCTTCTTACACAGTAAAGTATGGCTTTTAATAACTTCATAGCGATAGGATATTCCAAATGAAATACACTCCTCAAGTTTTCCTTATCCTTGGGGTGATCTTACCATAAGGGAACTGGATAGTTCTTAGTTGGGATACAGTGAAGGAGCAATGTCCCTTCAGAAGGGAAAGCTGTAACAAAGGAGCAGGCAGCCTTCTCATGGAGAAGCTTAGCTGTCAGTCTCACTTGCATGTTCTGTGTCCTTGCTCCAGCACTTTTACAAACACTATTGCACAAACAAATCATTGCAGAAACACTATGCCATATCAAGACAGTAGAAGCTTTTTCTGTAGTGTTTTAACTTGCATTTAATTCAGACCCTTCCCCATCCCTAGGGAATGAAATTAAAATCTATGGCAGAGTAGACATAAAGCAAAGCACAACGAAGGCTAGAGATGAAACAGATAGGAAAACTCCTTGCTTTTTTAATTTTAATTACCGTTCTCTGGAACCTCTGGATATTCTTTTGAAACTCTTTATGTTCTCCTGTAGTGTCTTGCAATAAATCCTTGCTCACCTGGAGAGTGAGGTTAAGGGATGGTCCAATCTGCAAGTCCAAATATTTTATTAGTTTTTGGAGTAGAAACAAAACTCTGGGAAGACATCAATGAAAATGCAGAATAATACTGCACCTGAGATCTGTAGACTGCTCCTAAAATACCTCCTGTGACCTGAAGGATCAGGATCAGAAGCAGTCCAATAAAAAACTAGGAAGAAAACAAAAGAGGGAGAAAACTATAGGACTTCTGAGAAAGATTATATAGTTTCTTCTGAGTGAATGTTAAGCTTTCATGTGCCTGAATAACCATGTAGGTAGAATGAAGTTCCAGTCAGAGCTTCTCTAGTTATTCCTTCTTTGGTGATGAGAAAAGGCAGTGCTCGAGACAGAGTATGCTCAGCTGGAGATCAAAACAAGGTGCACACCAGCGTAGTGGCATGACGGACAGTGTGTAGGTGAGAGGTGTTGGGCAGGAGGACAGGGAGGACATTCTGGGAGGAGCTGTTAATTTATGAAATTAAATGTGATAGGTAGTGGGGGAGGTCTGGTGGAGGGAACTTGGGTGATGGTTGGATGGAAAAAAAGCTAGTGACATGCTCAGGGTGCTCTGGACCCTGTCTTCTTGTCAATGAGACCACCATAACTTTTTCTGCACTAAAATTCAGAAGAGGCTCAAGCACAAGGTAAACAATGAAAACACATGATCATAATCAAGCATTTGGTTAAAGAAAAAGGCTTCATCCTCCTTTGATGCTACTTGCAAGGACTTTATCCATCAAATGTAGCTGTGGCCTGTTAAAGGTAGTCAAATATTTTTCTTTCCTACCAACATCAGCATGCACCGACTCTCCTTTATGGCACCACAGCATCCCAGAAACCCAAGGACCATAATGATGGAGCCCACGGCTATCAGCAGATCAACCCCTGCAAATACGCTGCTGTCTATCTCCAGCTCCTGAAAAGAGAGGGGAAAAAAATCTTTCAGATACAAGAAGCTCCTCCTAAAAACATCTGTATCCCCTAAAATAAGAGAATTGCTTCAAAACTGATAAATGTACTGATTAGCAACTACGAAGAAATTCTGATCAATAAATTAACAAACCTTTAATGCCCTCTTCTTAAAGATTTTACTGGGGAGCTCAGTAAAACCTTTTCACAGTCTTTGTCTCTGCACAAGATGAAAGTGAACTTTGCAGAATAAAGATCTCTTGTCTTTAAAGTGGCTTTCAGTTAGTTTTCAGTTGATGAATCTTTGCCTTTTACTGGAAGTAGCAAAACTGATTATCTCGAAATCTCTCCTACATTAACCAAATGTTAAAGAAACAAAACCTCTATTTGTCATTAGAAGGCCAAGAACATACTCTGTGGCTGCTCCTGAGAGAACACTTCTCAGAGCAATGCCGGATATACTAGAGAAATAGTTAGATGTATTTTCCAAAGCAGATTTCTTTTTCATGATCTCTAATATTACCCTCAGAGATGAGGACTATATTTTGATGTGTGGGACATTCAACTAAACAATTCATGTTCCTCAATATTATTAAAAATCAAATTATTCAGTTCCCACAGGAGTGACTAAGACCAAAGGCCAAAATAGAGAAAAATGTTCAAAGAATATTTTCCAGTGTGGCTGATGCCAAGATTAGCAAAAATGTCTGGAAGTTGTCACATTTATCTTCTGATGGAAACTGCAAAGGTATATAGACAAGTATAATTTGAGGAATGTGTTGTTCTTTCCTCTTCCAGGTTGGACTGAACCTCCTGTTACTTATTCTTAGAAAGCTGTATTCATCTACAGCCAAATCCTTATGGTCTCTTCAATTATTACTCAGGCAAAACATACATTGTTTTTGAATGGGAAATATTCTTCCTAGGGATAAAAATTTGAGAAAATGCTTTCAATTTTTGCCCCTATTCGTAATTCAAGGTTTTTGAGTAGTACCAAGTGTCACTTCAGGAAACCAGTTTGGGACACACTTAAGGATGCTTTTCTAAATAGCAAATGTCTCAAAAAATATAAGGAAGGATAATAGTGGTTATGGTTCTGGTGGCAGGAAATACCTAAATCTATCGTCTTATCTCCGCTGTCTTTTCATTTCCAGATAGGAAAATTCAGACTTTAAAATTATTGTTCTTAACTGACGGGCTATGGTAGAGCAGCAGAGTAACCAGAACACTTGCAACTTAATCTATACTAAAGGCTTAATCTGAAAGCTTAAAAAAAGGTTTCCATGTCACACCTTGCCATTTATTCACTTCTATGGCCAGAAAACCTTTTTGAAAATAAAAGTATGCAAATTACATTTTCAAATTCATTTACATTTCTATGGCCCAAATTCATGAGAAAAAAGTCTACTGCTTAAACCTTAGAATCAGATTGTTCTTCCTGTTAGTATAACGAAGCATCAACACACAAAGATTGTGCAGTGCCTTTCAGAGAAGGAGCTATGAGCTGTGAATTCAGCTTCACTCAAGGGCAGCAGACTCGTTGGTGCGAATCAGGAGCCAGTGCCACAGGGAGCACGCTTGGAAAAATGTTGGTAGGGGCCACAGGGCCAGAGGGCTTTTGCACCAACAGGACCAACCTCTCCTGCATCTCTGCAAGATCAAGGGCTCCTCAAAATTGTATTTTCCTTAGCTGCGCAGAAAAGGAAAGTCACGAAGTCTGAAGTAATTTAATAATACAGATAAAATCCAGGAGGGGACCTCAGGGACTTTCTTCTCCCCTCCAGAAGGGCTGTTAGGACATTTTAATTCTAAGTAAAGATTTTAGGGTCTCTAAATCTCTTGCTAAGTATGAGGGGCAAAAGATGAGATTTTTTTAAAGAGTCAATGAAAATAGAAGGAAAAAAATCCTTGCTCCTTTCCAAAATTGCGATTACTGAGGAAATAAAAAAAGCAAAAACATTCTACACAGACATATGGAAGGAACCTTAGGAATACATATGACTATACTATTCCAACAGGGAAAGACATTGAAAAGTCTAGGAGCCGCATGGCTCCTCATTATTCTCTTTAACACTGAAGTCAGTAACAAAACCGTAATTAGTTTTCATTAGAGGAGAGAGAGAGAGAGAGAGACACGTTTTCCAACAGAAAGCAGTGTGCATCTGCAAGAACCTACATTAATAAAAATAGAAAATACTTCTTGTAGTCACGTCTGTGCTTACATTAATCACTTTATTTGACTGCCTGCACCACCATGTTTGATCTTAAACATCATAAACTGCATTAATCTTTACCCACACTAACCATCTCAACAAAACCAACAAATTTGTGGAAATGAAGATAGCAAATGAAATGTATGCAGTAGCTTCCACATTTTACATGGTTCTGGTATGACTGCATATATTTACCTGCTGAGCACCTTTGCTAACGCGTATCCATATAGAGACTCCCAAAATAATAGAGCCACACAACTGCAGGAGAAAATAGAAATTGTTAGAAAGATAAGCAATTTTAGATTAACATTCAGCATCCAAATTGCACCAGATGCTGGACAAAATTCTGAAATAATTTGTTTGGCAAAGTGAAAGAAACATGAATTGCTGGAGCATAGAATATTGACTTATATCCAGGAAATTTCATAAGGGTAGTTAAATCTTCAGTTATGCACCAAATCTCTGATGTTTCTGCCTCAGAGAACAGTGCATTTCCTTGATGATTTATACATATGGTTGGGAAGCACACAGAAATTCTGTCAGATGAGAGAGGAATATAAATTTCTATAGTACCTATACAACATGGCTGTATAGAGCAATGGTTCTTGTATAATGGAAACATATGAGATTTGATAAAGGATGGTTGTATAAATGTTGTTTCTAGAATTATTCAGGACACATAGCTAGACATATTCTCTCTAGTAAAACTATCAGGAAAAGTTCTAAATAAAGTTCTCTGCTATTTCTATTGCAACAATATCTGGCCACCTCCAACCCTTAGAATATTCCTCCTATAAAATGCCTATAGTTATTATTTCCATTACATTTTTTCAGAAAACAACCATACTCAGTTGCGTACATGTGAAAGTTAGACTTGGTTGGCTTGCTTTAAGGTGCTGAAGGGTCAGAGGAACCCCAGGTCCAGACACATTCCCTAACCATTAGTTGTGCTCCTGTTTCGTTGATCATTGAGGTACTGTTTCACTATGTGCCAGCCACTATTCCTAACATTGTCCGTGATTACTGTTACGGAGATTTTCTTTTTATTAAGTGTTGGAGACAGGTAATTGAGGCTAACTGAGTGTAAGGATTGCACCTACTGAGAGGACTGGTAGGAAAGAGACACCATGGAGGACAGGAGACTAGTCAGATTTAGAATTATCTTCCTGCACATCATTAATACTCAAGTCATAAATGGCCCTGAAATGTTGTTATGAGCTTTCCATGAAGACTGGGACAGTTCCTAACCTTTCAAAAATGAAAGAGCTAATTTTATATGTTTCAGATATTTTTTCTTAAAAATTACTTTCCCCACAAAATGTTTCATATAATATTCATCATCAAAGATCATAATGACTTTAGCAGATTATTTAATATGGAACAGAGCCAGTACTCAGACATGAGTACCACACATTTTCCTACTCTAAGTAAAGCTCCTATAAGTACATTTTAAACATGAAAAGGAAAGTTGTACAACCGATGACAGCTATATCATGTTATCAAATTTAACTAGAACTCCCCACAGAAGCCTCCTGAATCCCACTGAATCTGCCTAGAAATTGATGGTATAGTATGACTCTACATTTGAGTCTTGTTCAGCAGCACTATCTGAACCATGTGGCTATGCACCAGACAACATGGGCTTGCTAACATGAAAATTTCCGCTGAAGCAGCTATTGCTACAAATCCAAACAGAATTTGGCCTACTGCTTTATTTGTGACATAGGACCTCCCATGAAAATACAGCACAGTAGTAGACGTAAATACAGCTGAATGTACAGGAACTTAACAATCAGATGGGAATGCTGCAATATTTATTTCCTCCATTCAAAAAAGAAGCACCATTTATAAATACAATTTTTTAGTAAGGTATACATATTGTAATTACAAAAATGAAGTTGGTTTAGGCTGATAAAAATGCTCCATTTCAGTAAAATCTGAATTTTTTTTCTGCTTATTTTCACAATACACAAAGTATACAACACACAGGGAAAGGTTTTGAAAAAACAAACCAAAGTGAACTGTTCCCAAAGAGTCAAACATTTCAAGGTTGCTGGAATACTCCATCCTAATTATTAAGTATTCTTAAAATAAAGTTTCGACTAAAGAAACTTTCATTTCAGGAAATTTCATTTTTAATGAACCAGTATTTTCCAATGGAATAAAAAGAATGTCTTCTAAAAGGTCCTCACCCATTTTAACAAAGCTAGATGGCTATTGTAGTTTTGCCTTAACCCTTGACCAAGAATCAGTGACCTCATCATGGTCTCATAAACTAACCAGTAACAGGATTGTTGACCCTCACGTTCAATGGGTGCTTCTTTTCTCAAGTCTTTCAGTCTTGGTGTGATGAAGAAATACAGCTGAGTTAAATTAATATCACCTCTGATGAGCCCGCTGTGACTCTGGACCAGCAATATATCAAGACACTGTACTTTTCAGACAGGGAAATCCCAAACCTATGGAGAATTCCCTCCACTGGCACTTTTTAAGCAACCATTTTAAGGATACTAGGAGGAGCTTTCTACAAGGTTGCTCCTGTTCAGGAAAACTTTTGTCTGGGATAACTCCTTGAGATATCTGAAATTAAATGTGCTAGGTAGGTCCTACAGAGGATGCAGGCTATGGCTCAGTATACCTGCTAAGTTTGTGTTGCTGCATTTGGGGATCGAGATGTTCAGATGTAAGGTTTGGGGAAAGGACCACTTTAGTTGTAGATGAGACTGCAAGTCTGATATCAACAACGGATCAAAGATTGCTCTGTCACTAATCCAGTTGCCTCAAACTAGGGATCTGACATCAATATTTAATGCAAAAAAAGAGGCAATTCTACAGTCTTGCAGAATGTGGCGTAGCAGAGGCTGACAGAATGAGGGCAGCAGATGAGATGGGGTATCCTGCAAA
>NW_010165518.1:0-1484 GCF_000695765.1 Mesitornis unicolor | reverse complement strand
GGAAAGAGGAAAAATCTGACCTATGAGTCAGGGTTAATGCACAAAACTGACTTAAGGATTAATTTAAGGACTATTAAAAGCTCTCTACAGGCACCCAGCTCCAAATCACAGGTCTTCAAAAGCCTATGCTCAAATTTCTTTCACCAAACTGGGAGGATGCAAAGCTCTATGGACATGCTAGAGCCCAGCATGAAGGTCAGAGGGCACATGTCATGTAGTGAAGCCAGAGCCAATTTGCAGAGCTAGCTTAGGTTATTCCAGGGTTTACACACTTAGTGCTATGCTGTAAGACCTGCTTAGAAAAAGGCCTCAGAAGGCTGGAAAGCCCATTCCTGAGTCACCTAGGAGTGGACACTCCCAGAGAGATTACAGAGGTCTTAAAATGAAAGGACACCATGTAAATATGCAGCTGTTGTTCTTATCTAGTTAAGGTTAAAGTCACCTTCATTTCCTGCTATCAGTTTAATTTTCCACTTGCCAACTGCTCTGTGCACCAGGGATAGCAGCTGTGGGACCAGTGGCTATAAAGACATCACTGTTCCCTGTACATTACTGTAGCAATTTAATGATCTACAGGAATTAAAGACAGAAATGTGAATCAAAGAATTCAGCTTCATTATACTCTGTTGACCCATATTCCTGTTTCCACCATGTCTGTTCTTCTCTATCTTGGTAGTGCTAAACCCCTTTAAAATAAGTAACTGCAGCTGCATTCCTGTCCTCCTCTGTCCCATCCAGGTGGTCACATGCACAGCAAATGCTCTCAGCATATTCTTCCCCATAGTAGAACATGGATTTTCCTACATTTGGCATAAAGATAGGTTTGGGAAGTTTGTTCCACTCCTGCTTCTGTCCTGAGCTTTCAAGTCACCCTTAGGATTGTATCCCGTGCTTTTTCCTAGGAAACTCATGCTGTCACTGGAGGCTGAAGCATGGGACATTATTCACATGTTTGTTCCAGAAGTAGTTTGGAGTTTTTCTAATGCTAATCTGAGACATTTACCTTTGTTTTGGCTTACAGTAAATACAGAGGAATGTGGACAGGAAAAACTTTGTGAGGGGCAGGAATTCCAGTCAGGAACTTACAGACTGTTTTAAGTACCGTTGCAGAAAAACTTCAACACAAGTGTCAAATATCTTCAGCTTCCCATGATGGAGGTGGAGGAAGAAGAGGAGGAAGGCAGTCCAAACCATCACTGGACTGTTAGGAATTTCTTTGGGAGGTCCACAAATGATCAGAGTTTTGCTAATTATTCTCATTTTGGCTGGCCACAAATTTTCCAGGGCTACTGTTTGTGGTCCCTTTTGAATGATATCACCTTTTCACTTGAAAAAATCCCTTGAGGCAAAGCCCATAATGTGGCTGGTAGTTCCGCTTCTGGTTTCAGTGAACCTCTCGTGAACCTGACAAATCTCTGTCAAGAAAGCTGACAGCAACCCTGAACCATGACAGAAATGTTACAGAATCACAGAATCACAGAACG